>NC_048220.1:125900659-126038668 GCF_002007445.2 Ailuropoda melanoleuca | reverse complement strand
ATTTTTAATTTCTGTCAGATTCGCTCTCATTTCTGCCCTTAGGGATTCTATATTCTCAGCAACGCTTTCTCTGATGCTTTTTTCAAGTTTACTCATCATCTTGACCATTGTTGCTCTGAATTCCATTTCTGATAATTGGGATACATCCATATGTATTAATTCTGTGGCCGAGGCCAATTCTGTGGCAGAGGCCACAGACTCATTATCTTTTCTTTGCTGGGGGGGACTTCTCCTTCTCGTCATTCTGATGAAGAGAGATTGCAGGGTTGTCCAGAGCCCAAGTGTTGACTGGGACCCAGGCCGTGCGCCCTTGTTTTATAGAGATCTTAGGGATGTGGGCTTCTTCCTTAAAGAGTTTATTTATTTATTTGAGAGAGAGAGAGACAGTCAGCAAGAAAGGGAACCCAAGCAGAGGAGTGGGAGAGGAAGAAGCAGGTTCCCGGTGGAGAAGCCCGATGAAGGACTCCTTACGGAGCGTTGTGATCACACCCTAATCCGAAGACAGGTGCTTGGTGACTGCGCCACTCAGGCGCTCCGGGTTGTGGGCTTCTTGATTTTTCAGCCTGCCTTCTGGGGGAGGGGCCTGCCTGCAGGTACTCAGAAAACCCTGTTTGGGTAGAGTCTCTGTGTCCCTTGCGAGGGGGGATGGGGATGGGCACCCTGTGAGCCGGTATTTCCGGGCTTTTGTTCTCTGGCGGCTTTCCCTGGCGGTTTGCTATGCCTCTTCTGAGAGAGCAACAACAGCTGAAATTCAGCCACTGTCTCAGAACAGAGGGATCGCGGATCGTTCTCCACTGATGTTCTGGCCACTTTAACTCTGTTTCTGTTGGTGCTGCTCAACCCTGCAGCATCCCGGGCTGTGCGCCCCACACCCGGCGTCCCAGCCCTCACTTCCAGGGCCGGCACGTCTCTGTCCTTTGTGTTTCCAACCCCGCCAGCCGCCAGCCGCCCCGCGCGGGCTCCCGGAGCTCCCCGTCTCAGTCTGGTGTCTCACGGGTGCTGACCGCGAGTCCGCCTGCTCCCCCGTGCAGGTGGCCCTCCAGCCGCCAGCCGCCCCGCACACGTTCCCGGAGCTCCCGGTCTCAGCCTCGATCCAGTGAACACAGCGGAGCTCCGGAGCTCCGTGAGATGCTTGGTGGCGCATGCTCCCGGCTCACCGACTCAGTCTGCTGTTTCCAGAGTGCGGGTCTGCGGTCCGCGGACTCCCGGTGCAGGTGGCCCGCCAGCCGCCCTGCGCGCGCGCTCCTGGAGCTTGCGTTCTAAGTCTGCTGTCTCGCGGGTGCCGTCCGCGAGTCCGCCTGCTCCCCCGTGCAGGTGGCCCGCCNTCCAGCCGTCCCGCATGCGCTCCCGGAGCTCCCGTTCTCAGCCTGCTGTCTCAAGCGTGCGGGTCCGGTCTGTCCGCTCCCCCTTGCAGGTGGCTACCGCTTCCCAGCGCCCTGACACAGCGGCTCCCTCCCCCTTCTGTTTAGCTTCCGATATCTGTGCGCGGTTTCACGGCTCCCCGCTTCGTACCTCGATACTCAGCGCTGGAGATGTTCATTTGTAGAGATCCAGATGTATCTTCCTGCGTCTCAGGCTGATTCCGTGGATATTCCTGCTGGTCTGGTACCTATCCAGCTCAACTCAGGGGACCGNACCCAGGGGACCGGCTGACAAAGGGGTCCCCTACTCCTCCGCCATCTTATCCTCCCAGCATCTAAATCTCGCAAGCAAAGGAGTCTTAATATGAACTCCACAGATCCATGGAAAGTATTGTGNTCTACTCCACCGCCATCTTAACCTCCCAGCATCTAAATCTCGCAAGCAAAGGAGTCTTAATATGAACTCCACAGATCCATGGAAAGTATTGTGATGTAAGATCTTTAATTATAAACAAAATTAGGTAAACAAACAAAACTTTATTCTCATCAAGCTCTAATATTGAGCATTTTCTTTGGTTACAATCATAGTCCACAAATCCAAACACATTATACACTTTATATAAGCTAAGTATCTCTTGAAGACCATCTAATAAACTCAATAAAACTGGGCAATTTCCGGAAGGATTTACTAGGTGTGTGAAAGGCAGAGGCAAGCAAGAGAAATCCCTTTGTAACTTTTGAATTGTGAACCAGGTGGCTATATAACTTTAAAACAGTAATTATAAAAATAAAGTTATAAAATATAATCAAGATGACAGCTTTTCCAGGAATGATAAATATACGAACAGTTGTTTGCATACTTAGACAGAAAGAAAGTTCATGAGCTTTATGTTTATTATTATATATTAATTGTTGGGGCTAGTAATGTGTGTCATGTAAGTGCTCAATCAATGTGAGCCATATATCATAAGAGATACTAGCTGAGAATATTCTGTTCGCGTGTGCCATTGGAATCTTCAGAGGAAGCATTCAGTTCTCGTATGATTTACACTCCATTCAAAGTTACCAGACTTCTATCAATGTAAAACAATTTTAGAACACGCCTAACACTCTGACTTCATTTTACCTCAACTAGACATGAACCATTCTAAATAGTATCATCCATTCTCTCAGCCTTCACATGGTTTTATTGCATCACAGTTAAATGACTTGTCATGATTCATCATCCAGAGAATGAATAAATCTAAACTTTCTATTATTAATCTCATTACTTGCATGCATGACTTAACATTGTAAATTATCTTGAAAAGAAACATGTTTTGCTCATTTTTCTTTAACATAATATATTAAAATATAATTCTATGCTGAAGGAAAATATACACATGACTGGCAATAAAAATGTATATGTATATATGTGTATTTTAAAAGATTTTATTTATTTATTTGACAGAGAGAGACACAGACAGCGAGACGGAACACAGCAAGGAATTGGAGAGGAAGAAGCAGACTTCCAGCGGAGGGGCCCGATGCAGGGTTCGATCCCAGGACTCCAGGATCATGCCCTGAGCTGAAGGAAGACGCTTATCGAGTGAGCCACCCAGGCGTCCCTAAAAATGTACATTTTATATTTGTTTAAATCTTACTTGAAAATGCATTTATTTATTTATTATTTATTTATTTATTTATATTTTCTATATTTTGTGTATAGCTGACACACAATGTTACACTAATTTCAGGTGTACAACATAGTGATTTGATAAGTTTATACATTATGCTACGCTTACTGCAAGTATAGCTATTGTGTGTCACCAGACATCACTATTATAGTATCACTGATTATATTCCTTATGCCTTGTATTCCCATGGCTTATTTGTTCCATAACTGGTGGCCTGTATCTCCACTCTCCTTCATCCATTTTCCCCTCTTCCCACCCTTCCCCTCTGGCAACCACCAGTTTGTTCTCTGTATTTATGGATCTGATTCTGCATTTTGTTTTTTTATTCATGTGTTTGTTTGTTTTAGATTCCACATATGAATGAAATCATATGGTATTAGCATAATACTCTGTAGGGCCATCCATGTTGTTGCAAATGGCATGACCACATCCTATTTTATGACTATGTAATATTCCAACCATTTGTTTGTGTGTGTTTGTGTGTGGTATATGTAGATATATACATATATCAAATGGTTAAGGAAGATGTGGTGTGTATGTCTTCCTTAACCACTTGATTTTCTGTGAATACTTAGGTAGCTTCCGTATCTTGGTTATTATAAATAGTGCTACAATAAACATGGAGATTCACAAATCTTTTCAAAATATTGTTTCATTTTCTTTGAGTAAATCCTTTGTAGTGAAATTACTGGATCATATCGCATTATTATTTTTTATTTTTTGAGGAAACTCCATCCTGTTTCCACAGTGGCTGTACCAGTTTGTATTCCCATCAACAGCGTGCAGGAATTCCTTTTTCTCCACATCCCCATCAACACTTATCATTTTTTATATTTTTGATTTTAGCCATTCTGATGGGTGAAAGCCGATACCTTATTGTGGTTTTGATCTGCGTTTCCCTAATGATTAGTGATGTTGAGCATCCTTTCATGTGTCCGTTGGCCATCTTTGTGTCTCCTTAAGAAAATGTTCAGATCCTCTGCCCATTTTTTATGTTTACAAATCCCTTAGATCAAATGCATTCTATGTTTCTTTAGTCCCTAAGTTTTAAAATTCATGCTCAAAAGTTATTTATTTATTTATTTATTTATTTATTTATTTATTTATTTATATTTTTTGTCTAAACTCTTCTATCATTTCCCTGGGTCCAAGTAAAGCCTTGAATTCTCACTAGCATTTTATATCTGTTAAAGTTCCTCAGATAACAGACTGAAAGAATCAATTACTAGTCACTATGATTAGGTGGCAGTGTTGTGGGTGTTATGTTTAAGAAGTGGCTTGGAGCCACACTCTCCAGCTTTGATCTCTTCTTCCATCTACTAGCTCCATGATCTTGAGCAAGTTCCTTACTCTTACCATGTTTCAATTTCTCATTTCTAGAGTGTGGATAAATCAAAATACCTATCTCATAGTTTTTATGGAAACACTAAGTCATACATAAAATACATTTATCAGCACATATTAAGGTTATAAAATTGTGAGCTATTTTTATAATAATGATGATGATAATCATCATCATTTTCACTGTCATCATTATCACAAAAGATTGCAAATAAGATTGCAAATTTATTTTGTTCATTAATATATTCCAAGCATGCACAACAATGATTTTCATGCAGCAGTTGCTCAGTAGATTTTTTTGCTTAATGAGTGAAGTTTTAAGTGAATATATGACATCCTTTTCATACTATACTATCATTCAGTTTCCACAAATCTGTGAGTTGATATTATCCCAATATAGAGGTGACAGTAAAGTTGAGAAAGGACAACTGAACCAAGAGGTATACAGATGTACTGCTTATAAAGATTTAGTCTTGGGACTCTGCTGTGGCTCAGTCTGTTGAACACCTGACTCTGGTTTTTGGCTCAGGTCATGATCTCAGGTTTGGGAGATGTTGAGCCCTGCTTCAGGCTCTGCACTCCGTGGGGAGTCTGCTGGAGAGTCCCTACCCCACTCCCCAAGCTCATGCACACACTGTCTCTCTCTTTCAAATAAATAAATAAATCTTTTTAAAAAAGATTTAGTCTCAGTTTAATAATCCATGCATTCATTCATTTAATTGAGTGCCTTCGATCTCTCAGGAATGGTATTCCCACATTTCCTTCTAAAACAAGAAAATTAGGAAAAAACACAAAGAAATAAGAATAAGCATCAAGAAAGTTTAGTAAGAAATGAATGTTCAGCTACTTTAAACTCTACCATCATGGCTAGGTCATCCAGTGACTACACCCGCTTACCCTTTATTTCTGAAGTAATTTTCTGCAAATTTAAAATCACATTCCTTAAGATTCTGTCCTTGCTCTTCTGAAAAGCTTGGTTAATGTCAAAATAATTATACAGGGTCTCCGTGTTTGATATGCTGTACTTACATTATCTAATATGAAGGCAGTTGTGATTTTCAATTTCTCCAATTCTAGCTGCTTTTACCTCTTATCCTACTGTATCTCTAGAGTACATTGGTTGGTCCTTAGCAACAATCATTCATATGGGAATGGGTCAAATTTTGTTTAAATACTAACTTGAGGGGGCACCTGAATGGCTCAGATGGTTAAACATCTGCCTTCCTCTCAGGTCATGATCCCAGGGTCCTGGGTCAGGCTCCCTGCTTGGTGGGGAGCTTACTTCTCCCTCTCCTTCTACTGCTCCCCCTGCTCATGCTCTCTTGCTCTCTCTGTCAGATAAATAAATAAAATCTTAAAAAATAAATAAATAGTAACTTGAAGAGCCAAACTGGTGAATGGAATATTTAAGTCAAACTAAATACAACTTGAAATAAATAAATAAAATAATGCCATTACACTTAGTTAAGTAGAGTAACTACACTTAATGATAGTATGTTAAATAACATGTCTCCTAATGGTAATTTTGGGCGGAACAGAATAACAACCTTCAAGTATTAGAGAAGTATATCAAATATCCTGAGCTTTCTCTATTGATCTCGTTGTGTGATTTGGGGGAGTAAGTTCCACAGCTGATGAAAATGAAAGAATCCAAAATGTGGTGAGACAGTGAGTTAGCTGTCAGTCACTATACAAATGAATTGAGAAGGTTACTCATTTTTATTTAATTACTTCATAATGAATACTCTGGAATACCCAAATAATTAAGTAAACAATACTGACTACAGTTTTTAATATGTCAGATCCATTAGAAGTGAACAGACAAAACTGGACTCAGGTGATCCTAGGGACATGATATACTGAATACATGTGAAATATCGGATTATACATGTGAGTATGCAATTTCATTTAGTTATTACAACAGCACTGTAAAGCACAACAGATATTAAATTAACTTCATTTAACTCAGAGATTTAAGTGCATTGTAAATATTCATTTTAAGAAATGGTAATTTTAGGATGGAATTATTTGCATCTTAAATACCATCTATTGTTGCTCAGTATGTTCCATGAACCAAAAATATTTGCAAAACTATATATTTAATTTTGATAAGAAAATTGTTTGATATAATGTATATTTAACAAATGTAGAGAAGGAAGTTAATTAATGTATGTGACCAGTACAGGGATAAAATAGGCTTTAATAAACACGAGGGGTTTTTTTGACTGCACAAATGACTTTCTTCATGATATCAATGGTAAAATCCTGGAATACATTATTGGGGGAATTTGTGAAATTTAATGTCAGTGCCTTCAAAAATAAACAGAGCAGTTTATTTTCTGAATTGTTTTAGACTTCTCTCAAATCAGAAACAAGAAAAGGACCTATCAATTTCTAAGTTCTCTTTATGAATCTAAGTTTCCCTACTTCCAGTGCAGACAGAAATAAAGTGACAGAAATATTGTAATTATAGGAAAAAAACCCTTCTCAATCTTTTTATTTCATACAAATACAGGTGATGTGGTAGAATGGGATCTATAGGAATGACTTGTATTTTGTTTCTATGGGGTGGTAGAAAGAAATCAGACATAGAACCTGTCTCAATGGGTATATCTGTAGTAATTAGATAACCTCCCTGACCTGGCATGACTCTAAAACAGAGTCAGATCTCTAAGAAGTGAATCCCCAATTAGTGATATTTTATACTAGAAACACTTTTTCTTTATTTTTTTTCAGAGAAATTCCCTTCTCATATATATATACATCCTTCAACAAATGTTGTTCTAACTCCATTTGTCTTATTAAAGTGCATTGGACATTACTCCAGCATATTACATTCCAATGTATGCCTAAGCAAGGGCTAGTTATATTTCCCTCAAAACTGGTCAATTCATGATTATATTTAAGAATACCAATTTCCTAAAACAACACAACAGACTAAAAGCATTACTAATCCCTAGAAAAGCTACAGAGGTGTTGAAAAAGAAAACGGAAGATGAGTATCAATCCATTCAGAAATCATACACTGAACAGCTACTAATTGCCAGCACTATACTAGGAATTTACAACGTCACATTGAAAATATTGTTCCCGTTTTCAAGATGTTAGATATGTTTTAGGATTGCTTGAAATCTTTCTGTTAAATCTAAAATATAAAAGACTTAGTCTCACAACCATCCATAAATATGTTGACAAAAGTTTAGCTGACTAAAGGCCAAGACATTTCCAATGTCTTCCAGTTCTCCACAGGAGGGTTTCCAGGCTACCATTTTAGAGGCCCTACATGCATCTGTTCTGCACATGATAGAACACCCACGTATGGCTGCCTCATATCAGGCTTACATTAGCATCAGAGTCTCATCATAAAGGTGCATACACATTTCTCACTCTTTTGACTCTGTATTCTATACTCCTTAGCTAACCTTAACATCTTTCTTTTTATCATCCTTATCAGTAAAATAAGTGAAAAATACTACTATTAATAAAGCATGCTATAAATCTAAAATGAAAATTTTTAAATTCTTCTAATTTTTTAGCCAGATGATTTTAGTACATATTTTGAATATTTTTGACATATTTCTCTCTGCAGTAAGAAATTTCTCTCTCCATATGGCTTGCATCAAATTTAGTATGGTTATAATTTCTATGATGGTACACAGTAAAATACTTCTGTACATTCACTGTATAACAAACAGATTCTCAAAGTTAAATAATGAGTAAAAATCAGCCAAGCCATAAAGACAAAAAATTAAATTAAGGAAACAAACAATTTTATATAAGTCTTTATAAACCTGTACATACATTCTGAGACTTCCCCTTTATTTAAACTGAAGGGGTTAGATGCCACTACTTTAAAATATGCATAAAACACAAAACATACACTCAAGATTAAATAAAGGGAATCTTAAGAGAAGCTTACTCATTGTTGAGGATAAAACACACATATTTTGTTCATGACTGCTGTATATACATATATGTAGTATTATTAAAGCCACTAATTAGAAAAGAATCAGTATTGTAAAATTTGCATTAGTTATTCTGTATTTTCCCCATTTTTAAAGCTTGAAGTTTAATTTGTTTCACACACACACACACACACACAGAGTGGTTTAGATTTTTACTTGTTCCTGATTTAAATTAAAACAATATGACTTGGCATATGTTACAATATTTAATGTGAAATTGATTTTCTTTTTTTAAAAGATTTATTTATTTATTTGAAAGACAGAGAGATTGAGAGAGTGAGCACGAGTAGAAGGAGAGGGAGAAGCAGACTCCCTGCTGAGCAGGGAACCTGACCGGGCCCAATCCCAGGACCCTGAGATCATGATCTGAGCTAAAGGCAGATGCTTAACCGACTGAGCCACCCAGGAGCACTTGAAATTGATTTTCAAGAATAACTGTAATTACATTTTTCACATAAAAATATGTGATCAGATTCTGAAGGGTTATAAAATAAAGCTGACCAGAGAAGCAGGACCTTCATATTTGACAATTGAAATAACCTTGAGTTTTAAATGTGTTCTAGGAAATATAAAACTAATATATAAGAACAAACTTTCCAGGCTCGAGTATTAAAAGAAAAAATTTCATAAAAGAGCACAAATCATTGTAGCAGACACAGACTCTAAGGTGGACACCATAATATTCGCCTTCTCTATTTTTATTTTAGTGCAATCCCTGTTTCTTGATAAAGGTGATGGGATGTCGTTCCTAGTATTACATTACATAAAAATGTCTTGCTAGTCGACTTGCTCTAGAATTTTGCTTTCCTGCTGTCTTTAACAAGCCACCATATTGTGAACGTCTGTAGAAAAGGCCATGTGGCGTGGAACCGTGAGGGGCCTGTAGGAGCCAAAGGTGGCCTCAGGCTAACTTCCAGGAAAGATCTGAGATGTCAGCTGTGAAAGTGCAAGGATATGAATTCTGCCAACAAAATGAGAGAGCTTGAAAGTAGATCTTTCCTCAAACTTTCAGTCAAGAACAGAACCTGGCTAACAGTTTGATTATGGTCTTGTGAGATGATAAACAGTTTCCTAAACTATGCCCAGACTCCTGACACACATAAAGTCTAAACTAATAAATGCGTGTTGCTTTAAGGCACTAAGTTTTTGGTAATTTTCTACTCAGTAATGGATAACTAATATAATATTATTATAAATAAAACAGGCAGAAATAAAGAGATTTATCTGAAAATATAGGAACATATGCAATGTTAGTTTTATACAAGTATAGAGCTTCTTTTTTTTTTAAGGAGAAAAGTCCCAATAACTGGCCACAAAGCGAAGCATATATATATATATATATATATATATATATGTATACATATATATATTTAAAAAGATAATTTAATTGCCAGAAGAAATTCTTTGTGACAAACTTCCACACTTTTGTTCAACTGTTTTAATATAGGAAGTACCAAACATAGATTTGTGCAGATTTTCTTTTTGCTCACCCTCTTTCTCTCTCCCCTCTCTCTTTCACAAACACACATAAGTATTTACTGTCTTCTATATTAGTTTTTTTTTCAGTCTTTAACTATAGTCTAAAGAAAGTTTTTATCATTACAAAATTTTATATTTTGAACTTAAAATTGTAGTGGTAAATGCTTAGTATTTCAGTTTTTTAGAAGAAAAATTCTAAGATTTTTTTACACTATTAAATTAGTAGTGTATTCATTTATTCATTGAATAATTGATTTATTCATTGGTTCCTCATTCCATAAATTATTTACTTAGTATGGAATTCAGGCTAGGAAGTATTCCTGGTAGTGGATGGATGGATGGATGGATGGATGAGTAGATAGGGTAGATAGATGATAGATAGATAGATAGATGATAGATGATAGATAGATAGATAGATAGATAAAAGAGGGTTAAATCAATTGAACAATAGATAAATGTGGTACCTCTCTTGCATAAAGGATTTCACGATCTAAAGGGATAGAAAGACCATGAATTAAAAAATTCAATTTATTTCACATTTATCAAGAATCCCAGGTTAAGGTGTGTTCAAACAATGAAATCTATCATCACGTTTATTTAATGATCATTATGACTAGCATTCTGCCATCCTATTAGGGATTCAAAATTGAACATGACAAACCTCTTTCCCCAAACCATACTGTCTGTCTACAAGAATACAATTTAAAAAATTACAGCCAACCCTTTATACATTCCTATTCTGATATAGAAAAATCCTGACAAAAACGGAGGGGATATTTTAAAAAGTTTCACAAGTCAAAAACACAGAAAATTTTATCTAACACTGTCCTTATTTACTTTAATCACCAAATAAAGTATTCATTGTGTTTATTTCTGTTAGTACACTTGAAGAACAAGGTTGCAGTAAAGTCTCTATTAAAGATTTAAAATTTTAAAAGAGTAAATGTTATGTTTTATGACAGCGAACATGTTATTATATATGTCCATAATTATAAAAATGGGTATTTAGAGTCTAAATCAGAAGTTCATAACCCCATATAATTTTATTATAATTTTAGATCCTATCCCAAGTATTTCACTTAATTTTTAAAATTAATGGCAAATGACCTGATATTAGTTATGCCTAATTTGGCAGTATTTCAATTTCCACTCATTAAATAAGATAAAGCAAATGTTTTCATTAAATGAGAAACTAAGCAAAGATATTTCTTATTGATATATTTTGTGTATCTCTCAATCAACAGTTATAACAAGAAAGAGTAATGTTAGAATTCTAAATATAATTCTTTGAAATGGAGAGATAGTTCACTTTGTGTTTTGTTTTTTTTTCTCTGACAGTAAAAATTGATAATTTCTGTCTGCTATCCACTAGCCAAAAGACTCAAAATCTATTTGAATGCCTAAGTGTGTTTCTATATACAATCCAAAGAAAATAAGATGGCAAAATCTGCTATTTCAGTCATTTAACTTTTACTATAGTAACTAAAAATAAGTATTTTGTGTTTCATTTCCTTAATGTTTATTACATAATTAGATTATTCATATTGAGCCAGATACATTTTTTTCTTTAAAAATGTCAATTGAGAGAGAAAACAAAGGGCATTGAAAAATTACAAAAACTTGTTTTTGTATAATTACTATATGTTAGGCATAGTTTGAAATCTAGGCAAACAAAATGTAATGAAGAACAAATGCCTAGATGATTATGGAAAGAAAATATTGAATCTGCTTATGTTTTCCAATCATTTGGCCTTAGTCTTGTTTAGCAGTGGCTAAAGGAAGTTGGCTAATAGTTATCCTAAATTATCTGTTACTGTCCTATTCTACTGGTTTCTTTTTTCTTTTTTTTTTTAAGATTTTATTCATTTATTTATTTATTTGACAGAGAGACAGCCAACGAGAGGGAACACAAGGAGGGGGAGTGGGAGAGGAAGAAGCAGGCTCCCAGCGGAGGAGCCCGATGTGGGACTCGATCCCAGAACGCCGGGATCATGCCCTGAGCCGAGGGCAGACGCTTAACGACTGTGCTACCCAGGTGCCCCAGGCACCCCTATTCTACTGGTTTCTATACGACATTGTCATAGTAACCTCCCTACGGATTCACCAACTTATTATTCTATTAAAATGGTGTCCCAGAGAAGGTGTGAAATAGGTTAACTGCTGACAGCTCATTAAACTGGTAACTTTTAGGCGAGGCCTGCATTGGGATATCTGAGGGAACACTGCTCTCAACTATTTCAAAATGCTTGGGGCTTAATCAAAGAAGAAAACATGTACCAAAATACTCATCTGCTAGATAATACCCATTGCATAAAAATTATTACTAATCTAAAATGCAGTTTTCTTGCATTTAGTGTAGTAATTATAAAAATCACTTCTCTTTGAATCTTGCTTTACTCATTATTAAATTGAGGGCACTGATTGAAACAATCTCTAAGACAGCACCTTAATATCTATGATTTTATATAACTTATAAAAGAAATAGCCCCATATTCTACTTCTAACCTTTATTTAAATAAAAAGATTACAAATAAAAAAATTATAAATCTGCTCTAAGATAATAATCCCCATGTATTTTGTAAGTAGAGTTTTTAAGTTTTCTAAGATGCATAATGAAGTGCTGAAATATCAAGTAAATCCTTGTCAAATGTGTTATGAAAAAAATGACTGAGTATGTCATATTAGTTGATTAGAGAGGTATATCCTTAGAAAGGTTTGTTAATAAATTTTGAATAAATCAAAATTAATATTTAGGAAAGCAAGAAATAACTCAATTTTAAGACAAGCTCATACTGAACAATAATTTTATCATTTTAATTATAATTTATTAATAAGTTAGAGAATATAACTCAATGGGTAAAAAATCAAGTATCATGCTAGTAGTATATTTATAGCAGTATATATGTGAGAACAATTATAAATTCAATGTAAGTGAATTATATATTTCATATTATATTTAAAATTAGTTTTTAAAATCCAAGAAGGAACTATGGTTATAGTAACACTTGTTCTAAGAGATATTAATGATATTATACAACAAATAAAAATAAGTTTAAAATATAAAACTGCAAACATTACTAAGTTATTCTTTGTAATAATAATTATAATTTTCTTCTTAGATGCATAGTGCGATATAACGTAGATACAAAGATACATAAAATGCCCTGTTTAATGAATAAATATGGTGCTATCTCCTACGTCATCACTACCTAAGTCAAGAATTAGAAAAATTCCATCATCCACAAAACCTCCTTTGTGCTAATCCTTCACCCTTAGACTTAACCAGAATCTTGGCTTGCTTAATTATTTTTAAAATTGATTTATGACCTTTATAACCAATACAGTTTGGTTTTACCCGATATTAAACTACCTACATAAAACACAATTTCTATGTAAGTTATGTCGTTACTTAACATGCATCCCAGCAGTTCAAAACACTAAGCAGTTTACAATATGCGAATTTTAATACTATTTTCCTGGAATTTTTTTCTTATGAATAGACTATACTGCATACTAGAATCCAGTAAGAATACCAAAGTTTGGATATACTGAAATATTGTACCAATTTTATATAAAAGTTTAGTTAAAGAGAATTATGCTGGTATTAATTTATAAATCTATGTAATAAGCAGAAAACCTGCTAAGTCAGGATTCATACTCTAATGTAGTGACTAATGGAAATTAATAAGCAAACACATTAAATTATACAATAATTGAGTTTCTTATAAAATGCCTCAGACAAAAACACATGCAGTAATACAAATGAGTTCAAAAAAATCAACAAAATGCAATAAGTTGACATATCTCTATACAAGTAGCCACCTTAGAGCCAGACCATTTTGTTTTTTGTTTTGTTTGTTTTGTTTTAAAGAAGCCCAAGAAATAGCAAAATTCTAAATTTGAAGAAATCTATTGCCACTATTATGAAACTATTTCATTGAATATGAGTAAATTATGATAAATAAGAAAGTAATTGAATTCAATATCATGTTTTATAATATCTTAAATGTGTAAGTGAACAATTTATTCTTGTAAGTGCATCTACACACAATATGAAACCTGTATCCTAAATTCTTCAATACTTGTCACCACTATCTAATCTAAATAAATACCCATGATGCAATTAACTTTAATAAAATCACGACTTCACAAATCCCCTCCCCAAAAGGTGAAACCATGTCTCCAAGGTCATTTTATTCTTCTTGCAGTTATGTTCATTTGTTTCTAATGAGACACACTAACCTTTGGATTATTGAAACATGAACATGAGTTACCTACTATCAACTATTCTTATGTTAATGTCAAAGTATGGATGAGAAGCCACGAAAAAGGAGAGGTCATTAATATATTTATAAATATATCCATGTTAAAATAAGGCAGAAATACAACCATTAAAATCCTCATTTCTGCAATTTTTCACATGATTATAACTTATCTATGATATTTATGATTGTAACTCTTCATTCATATTCCTTTTGTCATGATCCATGAACCCAGTTGGTCCTTGCTCCTTGCCTAATTGGGTGACCCAAATCTTACATCCTGATGGCTCTTGATCATTACCCAAACTGCCTATCAGAGTAGTTTTTCACTGAACCTTATCATACAAGAATACAAATAGGCTCAGGGTATGCCTTGCATTCTAAATGAATTTCTTCTTATCTCCAATGGGTGGAAGGAAGATAATTCCCCCTTGGTAGTCCGGACCTTTTACCTTGGCCAGTATAACTCCTCTCCTTGTCTAAGGGTAATAGTAACAGGAGCTATCCAGCCCATTTCTACCCTTAGATTCCTGGTGCTGTGAATCTTGGCTGTGGTAGAAACAACACTATGTATTAGTCACTGATGCTGAACATCTACCACATTGCAGAGAGCTTTTTCTTAGTGGAGCAAAACACCACCCTCATTCTGCCACTATAACTGGATCATTCCTTCAGGCCAGCTGCTTCAGCCTGATTTGGAAAATAGTGAAATCCTTGGATTTAATGACCATGGGCTCAATTTTTTTTTTTACCTTTGTTTACTGCAAAAAATGAGTTCCTCATTTAGCAACAATGCTGTGTGGCAGAAGTGTTACTGGCAGAAAATGAACCACGGAACACTACATCAAAAACTAATGATGTACTGTATGGGACTAACATAACATAAAAAAAAAAAGGAAATACCTAACCAGGCAAAGTTTCTATATAAGTGGGAAAAAAGCTTTGCCACTTCTGTGATAAAATTCTCGAATGTGATTTATGTACAAGCTGCTATCTGCTGATACCCTCAAAAATGATGCCATATTGTGTGTTCAGAGCTGCTCTTTGCTTTGGACTTGTCCATTCTCAATAGTGGCTCTAGCCACATCAACCTTGGTCCGGGAAAGCCCATTTTACTGAGTTCATGAATAACGCCCGTCCCTGTCAGCATCGTCACTTTGTTCTGAAGCTCAATGGACAAGTCTGAATGTGAAATGGCGGGCTGACATCCACACTGTAGGTTTTCTTCTACATCTGATTCTTAAGCTCTATTTCTGCTTTCAATTGTCTGACCTGTTTTTGAGCACCTTCAATCGTATGAACCTGAAGTGTCCAAGATTATAAAATGTTGTCCTTGTAAGAGTTCCCAGCAAGGCCTGGGAAAATATTCAGTATATTCTGAAAATGATTCTTGCCTCATTCATTCAACTTTGCCAATAGGCAGGAATATAAATTTCACACGGAATTTTTAAATTTATTTTATTAAAAAACCTAGGCAGGTTGGCAGCTGTGACATTAACATAATTTGCTACCACTAGTGCATTATGTATGACCTAATGTTCACGAGTTTCAATTTAGGTATAGATTTTACTATAGTTTTAGATTTTACCTTGATTTTCAGGTACTTTAGATTTTACTTAGATATTATCTTGGTGTTGAGTGATGCATTCAGTTAGAGAAATGCTGATTAAGTTTACTGTCTATGAAAAATAAGAATTACTGGGATTCTAGAATCAATCAAATGTGAAAATTAATAGTTTTATCTTCAAACATATCTAGGGCCTTTATACTGTTTTTTGTTATACCTGCATGCATAGAAATTTTCTTTTCATAAATTTGGAGTATCATAACATTAATCTTCTGAAATAATTATTATTTTTCTTTAATCACCAAGTGATGATTAACGAATTATTTTACAGAATTGTCTATATTTACTGATTTTCTTCTTTTGGTGAAGGGGTAATATCAAAATTTTAAATATCATTTTTAAAGCAAAAGTTTCAATGGTGGAAGGATTTTAAGTCCTGTGTAAATGTGAAAAACCATAGGTCATTGCTAAATTATTAAAATTGCAAAATTGCTAAAATACATAGAGGAAGAGTGGAATCATTGAGCAAATCCATTTGCATCTGTTCCTATGACAGGGCAACGTTGCTAAAAATTTAGATTGAAAGGATGATAACTCATACACCCATCCTCAACTCGAAAGTCCACATCATGTTACTTTTCATTTTTACCAAGTGTTGAATCTCAACTTTCATAAATAATTGCTTGCTTCTATGATGACTACACATATTGTGGTTGGCAGTATAATTGCCTCCTGTCCTCAAAGATGTTTTGGTATTACCTATGGATTTGTTATATGGCAAAAGAAACTGTTCAGGTGTAATTAACTTCATGGACTTTAAACTAGAGATCCTATCATTAATTAATCACATATAATCACAAGTGTCCTTAAAAGTGGAAGAGTAAGGCCAGAGTACATCAGAGACATTCAACTGTGGAAGAGGAGATTTGAAACATGAGAAGGATCAGGTTGTTTTGCTGGCTTTGAAGGTGGAGGAGTTCAAGCAGCTTCTGCTAGCAGAGAATGGCCCTCGCCTGGCAGGCAGTAAAAAAATGGGACCCAGAGCCCTGCAAACTGGAAGACATAAATTCTGCTAACAGCCTGAAAAAACGAGTAAGTAGATTCTCCCTCAGAGCTTCCAGAATGGAGATTACCCCTGCTAACACCTTGATTTTAGCCTTGTGAGAACTGTGTCAGGTTTCTGAACTACAAAACTGTAAATTAATATATCTGTGTTGTTTATAAACCAATTGGGTAATTTGTTATGGCAGCAATAGAAAACAAATACATACATTTATATCATTTTCGCTTTGACTAGAGGCATATACAGGCATGTCACTCCTTATATTAATCTTTATTCTCTGTATATTCCTTGCCTCTTATCTAGTAAATGATATTCAATTCTTCTTACAGTAGCATGGTGAAATGGAGGAATTTTGTTCTTCTATTTTCAGTTGAGTTTGTTTTTAAATGTCATCAAATCATATTTAAGCTATTAACCAAAATAGGTTTGTGTTTTCTTTTAAACTGTTTTTTCCATAGATAGCAAGTTTACTAGTGAAATACATGTTTGTTAGTTAATAGTTATATCCTTTTATTTCCACACATTTTATTTATTTCATCTACATTCATATGTGCAGCACATTGGAAGATTAAAACAATCTAACAAACAAAGAAGGAAAGAGCAGCAAGATGTTGAAAAGAATTGAATGTAGTCTATGGCACATAGATACATAGAAAACAGTGTTCGAGAGATCTGTGATGGCAAATGTGACTTTAGCCCTGAAAAAAGAGATAGAGGGGTGCCTGAGTGGTTCAGTCTGTTGAGCACTGACTCTTTGTTTTTGACTCAGGTCACGATCTCCTGGGTTGTGAGACTGAGCACCACGTCGGGCTCTGCACTCAGTAGGGAGTCTGCTTAAGATTTTCTCAAATATGATGTCTATATTATTATCCTGTCCCTGTATCACCAGTGTACTTTTTATAAATGTTTATGAGTGTTTTAAAGGGGTGCAGAAAATTCATCCATAAGAGAATCTACAGTCAGACCTGATATGTATCATGATATCCTTGACTTTGAGCTGACTGCTGTTATTGAAGAGACTTGGGTGTCCTGGGAAGAAGATGAGGTTATTTGCACATGGGAAACTTGTGAACATTTATGGAAATGAGAGCATCCTCTGGTAATTAGATACTGCTCAGCAAATACTTCTTCTTCTTTCTTCCATCATGATAGGAGAGGTAAACATCCCCTCCCAGTATTGACAGACTCAGCCATATCATTTTTTTTTTGGGGGGGGGTCAATAGGATGATAGAACATATACTCAAACAAAGATTTGTATTGTGCTTATGCAAATAAGCTTGCCATCTCGATCTTCTACTATTATCCTGAGGAGAGCATTACATGAAAGAAACCTGAATCCAAGCCACAGCTGATAGTCCAATCCCAAATGACCTACAGCAATGACAATGAGAACTCAATGCTTCTCTTAAAAGCCACTGAGTTTTGGAAAGTTTTCCTATGTATGATTTTTGGGGCAATGGATGATTAATACAAGCACAGAACCTCATCTCCACATTATTTATTTGAATTTATAGTATTCGTGGCTTAAGTAGGTTAGTTAAGTGACTTGACCATGATTAGAAATGTAAAGCCTAAGTTAAAACCTAGGAAATCTGACATTTGAGCCACAATATTAATTAATACACTGTACCTATTTAACCCCAAGATCCCAAATGAAACCCTACCCCCAGACACAATAACATCCTCATGAGCAGTGATATAGAATGAGACCTGGTTTCCATAGAATGTTGCATTTAATAGAACTAATGTAAGACTTAAAGAAGTGTCACATTCAATGGTGGGTCATTCATGTAGCTATTCTTAAAGAGGTGGTCAGGAGTTTTGTACAATATAATAATATATAGTAGGTTTGCAAGACAACGTCAAATGATGTATCTCCTCCAAATTTTGTATTTATTTATACAGTTGTATGTCTCCCTCTCTGCAATATCCATGTTTGTTTGTTTATTTTCTCTGTACTTGTAGTCCTTGTTCATATCCTTCTTTACTACATCAAATGATGACTATAAATGACCTTTCTGGTTTTAATTACAATGCACTGACCATATGTGGTCACATTAGATTGCTGGAAATGAATACAATTCTAGGCCCATTTTGCTTTCTTGAGAGAACCCTACTGAACCCCTGGGATATGCATTTTCTTTTCTTGCTCTGACCTCTTTTCTTTTTTTTTTTCTTTTTTTCTTTTTTTTAATCTTTTTTTTTAAGATTTTATTTATTTATTCGACAGAGATAGAGACAGCCAGCGAGAGAGGGAACACAAGCAGGGGGAGTGGGAGGGAAGAAGCAGGCTCCCAGCAGAGGAGCCTGATGTGGGACTCGATCCCACAACCCTGGGATCACGCCCTGAGCCGAAGGCAGACGCTTAACCGCTGTGCCACCCAGGTGCCCCTGACCTCTTTTCTATAAACAAATCTTGAGGAGAATTTCTGACTTGAACTTTCTGTAGCCAGTTGTAGTAGATCTGTTTTATTCTCACATTTAAATGTGTTGATAAAATTAAATTATTAATCTCTACCATCCTCAGTTCTCTCCCTAGAGGTAGGAGCTGTCATCAGTAAGATCTCTGATTTTCTAAATTGTGTATCTTCAAATATATGCACATACTATTGCAATACCTTTTAGTGAACCTCTTTACCTCAGTTTAGTCATTTGTTATACAGGACAATAAAAGGACCTACCTTTTTTATTATTATGTTATGATTTTTAAAATCTTGTGTGTGTCTGTGTGTGTGTATTTAACAACAAATATTTACTTAAAATTATGATATGATACAAGGAAACCTGACAGTTTTTATTAATTACTAAACCTTCCCCAAATCATTTATTTAGATGGTAAGTGATGGACTGATTGATGAACTTGGACTTTTAAACAACAAATTAAATATACCGTATTACATAGACTGTTATAGTCTTTAATGCATATATCAAACATCTAATATATAAAAGACATTTTGATATTGCTTGACTAGAACCTGACATTAAAAGCAAGAGCAGAGTGACTGATAAGTAATTAAAGATCACAGGTTAAGAGAACTTCACGCTAATAGAATGTGGGTTTTTTAAGCATATTAAATCAATTTTTTTTGAAGATTTTATTTATTTATTTGACAGAGATAGAGACAGCCAGAGAGAGAGGGAACACAAGCAGGGGGAGTGGGAGAGAAAGAAGCAGGCTTCCAGCAGAGGAGCCTGATGTGGGGCTTGATCCCATAACGCCGGGATCACGCCCTGAGCCGAAGGCAGACGCTTAACCGCTGTGCCACCCAGGCGCCCCTAAATCAATTTTTTCATATATGAAGTTGCCAAAATGTTCTCCCAAACAGGAGAACAACAGGAGAGAAGAAAACTCCTTTTCTACTCTTTCAAATAATTTGAAATATATTTTTGTGGTAACAGATTAAATTGTATTGGTTATAAAGGTAAAGAAATTTGTAAAATATACATGATTTGGAAAAATTAAATGTGATTTGAACAAGAGAAATTGCCTTCAGAATCATTCAACACTCTACAATACGATGATCCCAGAATAGTTCTATTCTAGATCCTACCTTAGTTCCAGGTTTATTTTTAAATAGCAAACAAACATAAACCATGGTATTGCATTACCACATGCCTCGTTTTTTTAACCTCAAACTATTTCTGATTGATGTCAAGATTTTTTTGTGAGAATAATAAAAAGAAATTCTATGATTGTTTCCTAATCCATATTTCTTTCATAGCATAATTGTGACTGGCAATATTAGATTCATTGGTATATTGAAAGTGAGCCATTTAAAATGTTTTAAAGCAGAAAAAAATCAATAAATCTTGATTAAGATATACTGGTAGGAAATTATTCTGTTCAGCTTTCACTTTTGAAGTAGATCCAGGACAGATGTATGATATATTAAAATATATGTCTTAATTTACTCTGTTTATGCTTGATGGCTTTCTATAAGAAGGAAAACAGTAGTACTCGTCTCATTTTACTTATGAATGTCAAAATACTCATGAATGTTTTACTTGCGGAATGCCACAAAGCAAGATGTGCACATTCCCATTGTCCCAGATCATTAAACTGAGCAAACCATGCATATCACTGAAACACTTCTAAGGAAAGTGAAAGAGGTGGCATTAAACCTTGATGCCCTTAGGAGACATAACTTAGCCAGTCTCAAATCACCCAGCTATAATAAGGCCTATTCATATTAAGGAGAAATTTGCAAAGAAACCCATACTGAATTCATATATGAGAAAATATAATCATCCTGTTATTTTCTCAATATAATCAATTTCTTATTATCACAGTCTGGATCTTGCTGTCTATGCATATTAGAGTTCTAATGTCTGTAATATTGATTCATAAAAATAGATTTTTTTGCAATTGAGAAATGTATGACTGATTTTATATATTATTCTTGTTGTAAATTATAGAAAACATTAAATCTGTCATTTTTTAAATCACTTTAAGTGTACAATGCAGTGGTATTAATTACATTCACAATGTTGTGTAACCATCACCACTGTTTTCCAAGTCTTTTCATCAACCCAAATGGAAATTACGTACCCATAAAGATATAAGGGCATAATTTTTGAAACATTCCATGAAGCTATTGAAACAGGACACAGATCGAAGTGGGAAGATTTTATGTTCATAGCAAACATAAGGGAAAAATAGACAAGAAGAAAATAAAATAATTATTGATTGTCTATGATAGTGGAATAACTAGTCTATTTTACTTTCTAAAACTTTGGTAATTAATTTTTCCCAGGTTTAGTGAGACATAATTGATATATAACATTGTGTAAGTTTAAGATACGTATAAATGTGATTTGGTTCATATATATTGCAAAATGATTACCACCATAGTGTTAGCCAACACCTCAGTCGCATCAATTACCATTTTTTAATAGTGAAAAAATTGAAATATAATCTTTTAACAACTTTCAAGCATACACTACAGTTTTATTAACTATAAACATTATGCTATACATTAGGTCCTCAGAACTTATTCATCTTGTATCTGGAAGTTTGTATCCTTTGAACATCTCACCATTTTTCCACATGCCCAGCCCCTGGTAACCACAATTCTACTTTCTGTTGCTATGAGTTCAGCTTTCTTAGGTTCCATACATACATGATATCATACAGTATTTGTCTTTCTCTGACTTATTTCACCTCACATAATACCCTCAAGTTTCATCCATGTTGTTACAAATTCAGCCATTCTTATGGCTGAATACTATCCCATAATGTACGTATACCATATCTTATTTATCCACTCATCTGTTGAAAGACAGTTAACTGGTTTCCATATCCTGGCTATTTGAATAATGCTACAATGAACATTGGGGTGCAAATATCTTTTCAAGATTTCATTTCATTTCCTTTGGATATATAACAAAAAGTGGAACTTCAGGATCATATGGGAGTTCTATTTTAATTTTTTGAGGAACCTCCATACTATTATCCATAGTGGTTATAACCAATTTACATTCCCACCAACATTGCAAAAGTATTCCCTTTCCTCGATGTCCTCACCAACACTCATCTCTTCTTTTTGATGACGGCCATTCTAACAGGTGTGAGGTGATAGCTAATTGTAGTTTTAATTTGTATTTCTCTGATGATTAGTGGTTCAAGCAAATTTTCATGCGTATGTTGACCATTTATAAGTCTTCTTTGGAAAAATGTGTATTCAGTTCCACTGCTCATTTTTATTTGGTTGGTTGGTTGGTTGATTTATTTATTTATTTACTCATTTATTTACTTACTTGCTATTGAGTTGTATGAGTTCTTTATATATTTTAGATATTAATCCTTTATCAGATATATGATTTACACATATTTTCTTCCGTAGATTACCTTTTCTTTTGTTGGTTGTTTCTTTTGCTATGCAGAAATTTTGTAGTTTGATAAAGTCCTACTTTTTTTGTTTTTGTTTTTGTTGCTTGTGCTTTTGTTGTCATATAAAAACAATCATTATTTACAAATTCCATCTGGGGCCCAAATTTTTCTAAGTTTTGTATAGATATTATTTGATATATGCAATAGATACAAAATATAAGAAGACTTAATAATAGAATGGACCACTTACCACTTAATTTAAGAAACAGAACATTACTAGAAAGCATTCAAACTCCTTGTGTTTCCCTCAATGATCCTGCATTCCAGCAAACAATCTTTTTATTGTTTTAATTATTTTTTCATTCCTTTTATTTCTTCTTAAAGAAGACTTTCGCCTCAATCACCTACACCATTGGCTCATAAAATAAAATGTTTACTTTTCCTTGTTTGTGAGCTTTATAGAAATAGTATTATATTGAGATATCTGGGTGGCTCAGTCAGTTAAGCATCTGCCTTCAGCTCAGGTCATGATCCTGGGTCCTGGGATCGAGCCCTGCATCAGGCTTCCCTGCTCAGTGGGGAGTGTGCTTCTCCCTCTCTTCTGCTTGTGTGCACTCTCTCTCCCTGTCAAATAAATTTAAAAAAAAATCTTAAAAAAAAAGAAATTGTATTATATAGTATATAGTCTTCTGAGACTTGTTTTGTTTTTCCACTTGACATTGTTTTTAAAATTCATATTTATGTATATATTCTATTGTTTTCGCTGTTTCGAGTTACTACATTTTATCCTTTTATTTTTAATTTTATTTTTATTTTTATTTTTTTGCTGTGCACATTTGGATTGTTCCCTGGTTTTAGTTTTGGAATTATAAACAATATTGCTTTGAAAAAAAAGTATATGTGGTGATGGGTGTTAGCTAGATTTAATGTGGTGATCATTTCACAATATATACATATATTGAATCATCATGTTATACACCTGAAACTAATAAGGTATTATTAGTGTCTTACATTTACTGGGTGCTATATTTTCATGTTTTAATATTACTAATTAGTGTCCTTTCAGTTCTAATTGAAGAATTTATTTCAGCATTTCTTGTAAGACAGATTTAGTGGTGATGAATCTCCTCCGCCCTTGTTTTTTATGGTAAGTCTCTATCTCACCTTTATTTCTGAAGGGTGACTTTGCTGGGTAAAATATTTTTAGTTGGCAGTTTCTTTCTTTCAACACCCCATTTATACCATCCCTTTCTGTCCTGGCCTGCAAAGTCTCGGCTGAGAAATCTGTTAATCACCTTATGGGGTTCCCTGGTATAAGGTATTTTTCTTCTCTTGCTGCTTTTAAAAGTCTCTTTGTATTTAGACAGAGTTATTACAATATCTTGGAGAGGATTGTTTTGGATTGAAATTTTGGAGTGATTTAGTAACTTCATGAATATGGATATCCAAATTTCTCACCAGGTTTGGGAAATTCCCACCTAGTATTTCTTAAAATGAACTTTCTACTCTTCCTCTCTCTCTTCTCTTCCTAGGACTCCAGTGATGTATACATTATTTCTCCCAATGATAGTGTATAAATCTGGTAGACCTTCTCTAATCCTTTTCATTCCTTTTTTCTTTTTGCTTCTCCGATTGGATAACTACAACTGTCCTGTTTTACAGATCTCTAATTCTCTCCTCTGATTGGTCAAGTCTGGTATTGAGGTTCTCTGTTGAATTCTTCAGTTCATTCATTGTATTCTTCAGCTCCAATATTTGTTTGGTTCTCTTTTATGTTTTCAATCTCTCTGCTAAACTTCTCATTTTCTTGTATTCTTTTTCTGATATTGTTAAATTGTTTATCTGTGCTCTCTTGTAGTTCTGTGAGCATATTTAGAACAGTTAGTTTGAACTCTTTGTCAAGCAATTCCTGGATCTACATTTATTAGGGTTCAGTTACTGCAGGTTTACTGTATTCTTTTGGTGGAGTCATGTTTCCTTCATTCTTCATGATCCGTATAAACTTGCATAGATGTCTGCCCATTTGAATAAGCAGTCACCTCGTCCAGACTATTGGGTTAACTTCAGTAAAGGAAGATTTTCAGTGGTGGGTAAGGACACACTAAGAATATCTGTGACTTCAAGTCTGGTGGTGCAGGACACCAAGTATGAGCATATGTGGCAGCACTAGATCTAGTGGGGTATGGTGTCTCTTTAGCTCAGGCCACTGGGGTCCACAGCATCAAAGGTATGATTCTTGGACAGCACTCTGGTGGGGCCACAGAGTCTTTGCAGAGAAGGGCTCTTGGGGTACTCAGCCATGCATCCAGGTCTAGCAGTTAGGGATCGGGACAGGCAGGTGTGGTGGCCAGATCTGGTGGTGTGCACACACTCATCTGTGGGAGTCAGATGCAGGTGCCTACATTGGGGCAGGAGCTAGTAGGTTGTAGGCATACATGGGGGCCATGGGCTGGCAGCAAGGGGCAGGGTCAACTAAGAACTCAATGGCAGCTAAAGAGACAATGACTTTCAGCGTATTCTCCTGTGGCTGCACAGTCCCTCACCACCACTCCAGTGTGCTACGACTTTGGAGTCTGGTGACAAGAGCCAGTCTGGGGGCATGCAAATGCACAACCTCAGGGGGAAGCTAAAGGTGAGCTCAGAGAGACAGGCGAGTGATAGGAAAGAAGGTAGCTCTGAAGGCCCCTGTTGTCCGTGTGCTCTCCTGTAGCCACACACTCTCCCCTCAGGTGTGTACACTGCAGCGGAGGCAAGTGACAGATGTCAGACTGGTGGAATGCAAGTGCACAGCTGGGAAGGCTATCCCTGAGTGCATGTACAGCTGTGGGTGCCAGATGTGGGGACATCTTGCACTTGAGCAGGCACAGAGGCCTGAGCTGGCTATTGACACAGTTCCTGGACTCCAGGGGGATGAAAGGGAGGGAAAGGAGGGACTTCGGAGACTAGCATCAGAAAATGCAAATCCCGGTGGGACAAAACTGGCGAAATCTGCAGTGGGTCTGTGACAGTTATGATAACTGCTGTTTTCATCAGTGGCCACACCTGCTGGGTTTGCCTGCACAGCTGGTCACTGTGAACTGTGACCATATATGCCATGGCTGCAATTAGTAGTCCCTGCTTGCTTCCTTGTTCCTAGCTGTCTCAGCTTTGCTAGTCTGGGTGAGGTGAAATCGAAGTGGGTCCTTTGTGCAGTGCCTTGCAAATCTGGAGAAGCTGGTCACTCATCAGCATTCCATATCCTGGGGAAGGGAACTCTTTTTAGCTGGGAAATTCCTTCTTGGCGCTGAACAGTGCCTGCTGGGGGAATGCTGTGATGCAGGCAAACTGAAACTATCTTTCTTTCCTTCTTGTGTGATTATTCTCAGTTTTTTGTGTTTTGTTTTTGTTTTTTTGTATTCCATGTGTTACTACAGTTTCTGAAGCAGACTCCAGACCTCTCCCAGAGCAGTTTCTGTTCATGGATAGCTGTCTAATTGTTGATCTTTGTTGCAGGACAGGAGGCTGGGGTCTCCTGTATCTCCATTTTGGTGACATGAGTCCCACTCCAAGTAATTTTATTATATCTATTTTTTTGGTCTCTAAGCATACTAAAAAACTAAAAGTGTACTGAACTACTAAGTGAAATAGCTTAACTTATGAAGTTAATAGTTTCCTGAAAAGTTGTATGCAAAATAACACTAGAGTTTGTCAGTATTTGAAGGTATCTGAGAGTTAAAAAAAAAATCTTATTTTGACTTGCAAATCTCAAACACGGAGTTATAGATTTGCCTAGACTGATTTTTAATTGGGGAGAGATTCTTTCTGCACTAAAATGCAGAAAGGAATTAAAAAGGACGGAGTTGAAAATGTCTACCATTTACATTGAAAGAATTGTTTAAACTGAAAATCTTTCTCAAATGGATAACTACCAAACATGTACTTTTCTTTAATTATTAGACTGACTTTTTCAAACAAGTAATTGGTCATATTCCCGCACAATTTAAAAATATTTGTTCAGTGAGTATATACTAATACACGAATAAATAGACCACCACTTACAAATAGAACCAGGCTATTGCCAGCCTAGATGTATGATTTAAATGAAATACATTATTGTCCTTCCTCATATTTTGCCTCCTGTATCTGTGATAAGAGCATTTCTCCTTTGAAAATAAAATAATCAAAAGTTGGTAAATGTTTTAGAGGTGCCTAAGATTTCCATTGGATAAATTATTTGTGTTTATTCCCTGGATGAATAAATTGTCTTAAACAGATGGGATAACTCACATGAGCCTGATCTGTAAAGTTTAACAAAGATAATTGCATTTAAAGACTTTTTTCCCTAGTGCCATAGTGGCTATATTATATATATTATTTGCAAAGATTTTTTTCCCCTATTGAGAAGGAGCTTAACAATAATCTGTTTTTATTTTCTTTTAGTGAACAATGAAAAAACAAGGGTTATAATGAAATTTGCTATACTGAACATATGCAGCTAATACATTTGAATTGCTCCACCCCTGCCCTTAAATCAATTGCTTTGTCTTTCTTCAAGAATGGACCTAAAAGAGAGCATATATATCATCAATAAGATGTCATTGATTGATTGTGCCTTTCTTGATCCCTTTCACAAAATAACGTTGCTGAAAGAAAAAAGTCATATTTTGGTAAATCTAGAGTAGAGACTGATGACATTCCTCAAGCTCTGAACAAAGAGAATATGTGTAATTATTAAGATTAAAGTTTAATGCTGGAAAAGGAAGCCATGTATGACTTAGAGTAAATCCTTGCAAAAACGAAGAGTCAAAAATTTCCACTGTTTACATGAAAAGATTGTTTAAACTGAAAAGATACGTATTTTGTTAACTAGAAAGAATTCAGATATAGTTATCTATTGTAAATCCAACCGCTACTTAATAGTGGAGGAAGTGTTACAACTTCGTACTTGGAGGAATGGTTACAAAGAATCATTAGGTAAATTATGCATATAAAAAAAGACTCTTGTTTTTGGTATTGAAATGGAATGTAAGTATATGTTTTTATCCTATTATTAAGAGGAACAATAATAGTAACAGGCTCACACAGGTCAACAGATTTATGTTTCTTAGAGCAATAGCAATCTTGTTTATAGATACTATCTCAACGTTAAAACTGAAGGATTGTTTTAACCTATCTCAATAATCCAATGGATAACTAGAAACACAATGAGAAACTATTTTACAGTTTTCCCCATGATGTTATAAAGCCTTAGTGCTCCATTATTAAAGTTTAGCCTAACATAACCTAGAATATATAGACATCGTTAAGTTTTTCTTAAGGACTAAAAATTATAGAATCTTGAAAATTTGTCATATTTATCTCCCAAATGGTTTATTCTTCACCCCTGTGTGTTTTTAACCTTGTTTCACATGAAGGAAGTCTTAATAGTATGTACTGCAATACAGTCAACTGTTCTTTCTTTTCTGACAGAGATCTAAAAGGGTTTAAATACCCTGATGGCATCCTGCCAGGAATTAGCTGCAGGTAGAGGGGTAGAGGGAATAAAAAAGTAAACAAAGTTTCAACCCACTGAGAGAGCTGCTCCAAGCTAGATAATAAAGACAGCAGGTTTATATGCTGGTTTTTCTTCAGGGAAAGAATGTTGGACAGTTTCCTGTTGATTGATTCTCTAAATCTTTCCCTTTCATGTTCAATCTTTCCACAGTCTTTGCTGCTGTTTCTACTATTCTTTCAAGTAAGGAGTTTGATTCCCAGCAGTGCTAATATTGGTTTCTTCATGGACAAGAAAGTTATGAAAATCTTAAAGCCAATGAAATGGAATTTTTACATCATCCATTTATGTGACAAGTTTATTACTGCCTTTGAAAATTATTTTACTGAGTTTCATTGTAGTCATCTTGTTGTAGTAGACAATGAAAAAATAGCTTAACAATTCAATGTTTTATTATAAAAAGTAAAAGGAATTTTTTAAAAAGATTTCTTATTTATTTTAGAGAGAGAGAAAGAAAGAGCGTGAGTGGAGGAGGGGGGAAGAGGGATAGGGAGAGAATCTCCAGCAGATTACACACTAGGCACAGGAGCCCAGCACAGAGCTTGATCTCATGTGACCTGATCTGAAACCCAGGGTCCGACACTTAACCTACTGTACCATCCAGGTGCCCTAGGATAAGGAATTGTCGTGTGAGTTCTGAAATTTATACCAAAGAGAACAGCTCATGTGAGGAATTCATGAAAGCCTGGATTCAGCTTTCTTAGATTGATTTTTTCCATCTTCTGTGGTATACAAGCCAGCGATGAACATAGGAGTTATCGTGGAAAAAAAAAGATTTGTCTGAGCCCAGTAACATAGCTTCTATCATTTTAATTCATATAATCTGTGTTCTTTCCATTCTTTCATTCTTTCCTGGAAAGCTCCTTCCCTGAAAACTGAGAGCTCTTCCTGCTAATGGAAATGCGAAAACTGACTGTCAGTTTCCATTGATGCTTGCATTCGCATGACTCTGGTTAAAGGATGCAACTATGGTCTTAGTTTTCTACCTCCTTCTTTGATATGGTTGTGTTATCCCTGAAGATGCCTTGTGATTTTTAATAACATTTCTCATGAGGCTAGAGAAAGCCACTTGGAGGGCTATTTTTGTTTCTGTTAGCTGGATGAATAATTTGCAAAATAAGATGCTGGGGGAGAGAGCTGGATTTAATGTGAGCCTTTCATCGTCAATGTTTAGTTGCAGAATTTGCCTCCTAGCCTGGGTAGCCATTGAGAAAACTAAGGAGGCCACAATGAAAGAATTAGAAACTATATCTTATTTACATTAATTTTATAATTTTTATCTTTAAAATACATTTAGGGGCGCCTGGGTGGCACAGCAGTTAAGCATCTGCCTTCGGCTCAGGGCGTGATCCCGNGTTCCGGGATCGAGCCCCACATCAGGCTCCTCCGCTATGAGCCTGCTTCTTCCTCTCCCACTCCCCCTGCTTGTGTTCCCTCTCTCGCTGGCTGTCTCTCTCTCTGTCGAATAAATAAATAAATAAATAAATAAATATATATATATATATATAATATATATAAAAAATAAAAATAAAATAAAATACACTTAAAGTTAATATTAATATAATACATTCACATGTGTAAAAGTATGTGTGTGTTGTTGTAGGGCGTTTTTAGTGGGGTTTTTTTTTTTTTTTTTTTTTGTTTTTTTGNTTTTTTTTTTTTTTTTTTGTTGTTTGAGAAATTGAGCACTGGAGATAAAGGTGTTTTCAAGTTAATTTAAACTACCAACTCATATCAGTAAGCATTACCCACAATAATCCCCCAACACCAGCAAATATAACATAAGAGTAGAGTTTGTCAAGAAAGCGAAACATGGAATTTGTAGGTTTAATCGGAACTACTTTAGTGTTACTCCGACCCACCCAGTCCCTCATCCCTACACTAAGCCAGGAGGAAAACAAGGGTGCATCACTGGAGCGGTGGCAACCCCCACCCTTGGTGTGTGAAGGGCAAGACCGTTAAGAGTTGCCTGTAGGTCAAGTGGTGCTATTGGCACACAGCCAGGCTCAAATAATTTTGATGGGGCTCTTCCTGTGAAAGCAACCAGCAAGAGTGGGGAACTTCATCGTTTCAGTATACTGCTCTGGGATGAAGTGAACGAATATGGTCAAGAAGTTTCTGTCTAGGGGCGCCTGGGTGGCACAGCGGTTAAGCATCTGCCTTCAGCTCAGGGCGTGATCCTGGCGTTCCGGGATCGAGCCCCACATCAGGCTCCTCCGCTATGAGCCTGCTTCTTCCTCTCCCACTCCCCCTGCTTGTGTTCCCTCTCTCGCTGGCTGTCTCTCTCTCTGTCGAATAAATAAAATCTTTAAAAAAAAAAAAAAGAAGTTTCTGTCTAATACTGCAGCATGTCAGGGAACTATGAAGCACAGAGACCCTTGAGGGCTCTAAAAATTTGCAAATTTAGCCTAAGATAATTCAGAATTTCAATGCCTGCTATGCAGAGCAGGGACAGCTAAAAGGGAATTACAAACAGTATGAGCTGTTAGTTATTCCCCGTATAAGCTTTCTTTGGAGCTGTAACAAATTATACCCAGTGGCTTAAAACAACACATATTTGATCTTATAATTACATAGGTTAGAAATCCGTATAGATTTCATTAGACTAAAATCGAGGTGTCAACAGATCATATTTCACTCTGAAGGCCCTAGGAGAGAATCTTGTCTTGATCATTCAGGCATTGGCAAAATTCAGTTCCATTCACTTACAGGACTGAGGTCCCTCTTTCCTTTCCAGCCGTCCACTGGAGGCAGCCCTATCTCCTAGAAGTCTCTCTCCAGTCTCTTCCCAGAATATCCTACATCTCGGAACAAGGAACCGGGCATAAAACCCTTCTTACATTGCCATGTATCTGACCTGCTCTCTTTAAAGCATCTCTGATCACAGCTGGGAAAGCTTCTCTCTTTTTAGAGGCCCTTGTGATTATATGGCGCCCATTGAAACAGTCTAGGATAATCTCATGTCCAAAGTCTGCAACCTCAGTCAGAGGTTGGGTAAGGCGTTTTTACTTCATTCACACTTTGTGAGTAAGGCTCACTGTCACAGGTTCTGAGGATCTGCGGTGGATATCTGTAGGGAACCATTATTCTGTTTATCACACACATCTTTTGTTATTTCCCTTCCTTTCAACTCTGGAAGAGCCAGCAGATGGAGAGAATTGTAGTAAAAGAGTAAGTACTGTTATTGAGGCACCACTAGTTCCAGAATCTCAGTGGTCTGAAATGAAGAGGCAGGGGAAATTGTGAATTGGATGTGAGATTGAAGTTTAACTTTGGACTGGGAAAAGCTTTGGCTAGAAAAAACCTAAACTGGACAGAAAGCTATCAGATCCAACCAAGATGACATCAAGGGAATGGGAAAGTGTGATTTGAGCTACTTGTTTGAAAAAACCAAAGCTAGAGAAAAATAGTTTTCTATTTGTGTATCCACAATGAATTCAACCTATTTAATGAGCCAGTTGCACATATTTTAATATTTTAACTTTTTGTCATTTTATTATATTATTAGTGGTATGGTTATTTAGAAATGGCAAAGAACACACACTCATCTGTAATAGATTTGTTGCTCCCTTGTACTGGGGAAAAGAATCCTTGCTCACGATCATCTGACAGTTGTATTCAACTGCATATTTTAATGTAATTTAAAGAAAATCCCTTCATAAATATGATAATAATGAATAGTAATACCTGCTTATATGTTTCAAGAATTATACAAGGTACTTTAGGGTTACTATTATGTTTAACCTCACAAAAAATAATTGTTTTATAATTATTTATGTTATGTACACGAGGGACAAGGAGTCAAACAATTTCTCTTAAGTCATACAGCTAATGAATCGGAAAAAAGAACTGGATCTGGATTTGCCTTACTTCAAAGTAGGGGTCTTAACAAGTAGAAACACTCACTTTTTTCTCCCATGGTTTCTCTAAGTATATCTTTGTGAATACAAAAGCAGCTGGAGAAAATTCCATGCTCCGCTAAAAGTTTTATGGCAGGGCATTCTGAGAGTTGATTCTATTACTTTACAAAAGTAAAAATTCAAATCATGGTAAAGTAGAAAAATTATAAGTCACATCAGGGGTGCCTGGGTGACTCAGTTAAGCATCTGCTTTCAGCTCAGATCATGATCTCAGGGTCCTGGGATCAAGTTCCACATCAGGCTACTTGCTCAGCAGTAAGCCTGCTTCTCCCTCTGCCTGCCACTCCCCCTGCTTGTGCTCTCTCTTTCTCTGACAAATAAATAAATAAAATCTTAAAAAAAAAAGGTGTGAATGAAGTGAAATCTAGACAACTACACTATTTTTTTAAATTATAAGACCAGATATCATTTTCAGATAGATGAAATTTATCAATTCCTCAAGGAATGAAGAATATGCAAGGAGAATTTTGGAAATGTCTTACGAGCCTAGTGGCAAAGAATCACCTTTTTTAATTTTTGTAAGGAATTTTTGGAACAGAATAATTAATCATACTGTATAAAAATAGAAGAAGTGACAATCTTCAACACAAGACAGCAGTATTTACACCTTGTATCACTTTAAAATACTGCTAATTGTATATAATAGTTGTAAGACTATTAGGTTTTCAAATGGTTGGCATACTTGAAAATGAGGATACTTGAAAAGTTCAACTTTAAATTATATTTAAGGAAATACAACATATCTTGATGCAAACTTCAAAGATGGAAAAGGAATAGGCTTTTGTGCAGATGGGCTAGGGTGTAAGCTAGACAGGCATAGAAAAGGAGCACTGTAGGTTCACCTCAAGGGGACTAACTTTTTTGTGGGGGAGGGGCTAACATTTCTAAAGTAAGTTTATAATGTGGTTAGTAATGTATTAGTAAAATAATGCTGGCTGTTATAATAAACAATCCCTAAATCTCAGTGGTTTTAACACTCAAAGGATTCTTGCACAAATTCCAATGCAATTGTTTCTTGATCCAGTGACTCTTTCAAGTGGTGACTTGACTCAAAGATCCTTTCTATTTCTATTTGTAGCATCACAGGAAGACCTCTGCTGAATAGTCTTCAAAGAGCAGGAAGATGAGGAGAAAGCACTGTTGGAAATAGCGAAGTCTAGGGGACCAAGTGTTATATAATTCCTTCTATAATTAAAAGGAAAAGATGGGGTTGCTAGGACAAATAGCATATATCAATAGGATAAACTTGAATAAAACCATATCAATAATTACATGAACATGAACTGTCATGGTGGAAAAGGCAGAAATGGTCAGGCAGGATAGAAAGCATGATCTGGCTCTCTGCTCTCTGAACAAGTACATATTGACTATAAAACTACAGAGTTTGAAAGTAAAAATAAAAACAAATTTTATCAAATTATAAGAAAACCAAAATGGAAGTGTTAAATATCAGAAAAAGTGGCTTTCAAGAAAACGAATATAATATTACCAGAGAGGAAGAAGATGGTTCATAATGATAAACAAGTGATTTGTCTGGGAAATAAAGCCAATCAAAACATGTATTTATTGGCGTGCTTGGGTGGCTCAGTCGGTTAAGTGTCTGCCTTCAGCTCAGGTCATGATCTCAAATCCTGGGATTGAGCCCCCTGTAGGGCTCTCTGCTCAGGGGGGAGTCTGCTTCACCCTCTCACTCTCCCTCTGTGCTTTCTCTCCCTCTCAAACAAATAAATGAAGTCTTTAAAAAACCCTACATGTATTTATTTAATAATAGCGTTAAAAACACATGAAGCAAATCCATCAAAACTAAACATAGAAATTGACAAATTCACATTAACAGTTGAGGCTTTTTATCAACTTTCTCTTGGTAATTGATAAAACATATACCCAAAAAATTAAATATGGATTTAAATGTCATTATCAATCAATTTGAACTAATTGACATTTTTAACACTATAGGTAAAACTATAGAAGATATAATTTCTACTATAGCAAATGGAATGTTTCCCCTCAAAAATTATATGATGGACTCTAAAACAATTAGCATTAAATATCAAAAATATTTAAACAACAAACTTAAATTAGAGGTCATTAACATGAAGAAATCTAGAAAAATCCCTTAATTTTAGAAAAAAAATTGAATAATAAATGGTCAAAGAAGGAATCACAGGGGAAATAAGAAAATATGTCAAATTGAATGATAACGGAAAGAAAAATTAAGTTAGTGAGAGGGGGTGCCTGGGTGGCTCAGTCAGTTAGGCATCCAACTCTTGATCTCAGTCAGGTCCTGAAAAAAAGCACATTAGTGGGATGTACCTAAAACAGTGTTGAGGAGGGAAATACAGCTTTACCTGCTCAGGTAAAAACATTTTTTTAAAGTTTAAAATCAACATGTAGGTTTCCATCTATAGGAAACAGGGGGAAAAAGCAAATTAAGCCCAAAGTAATTAGAAAAATAATAATTATTGTAAAATAAATATATAATAATGAAATTGAGAAATATAAACATAGAGAAAAAATTAAAACTCAAAATTGGTTCTTTGAAAGGTTAATAGATGTATAAACATATAGAGAGGCTAAACAATTTTTTAAAGAAGTAAAATATGTATAAGTAATATAAGAAATGAAAGAGGGCATATTACTACATATCTTATAAACATTTAAAGAAAAATACAGAGCAACTAGATGATCTAAGTTGTTCAAATGCACTTCAATAAATGATTCTATAATCAAAAATGTTGAAACAGAAAATGAATTAAACACAAAACCATTGAGCTCCTATGGCTTCACTGAGGATTCTACTAAACATTTAAGACAAAAATACGAATTCTAATAAAAATCAAAAATAGAGAATGAAACAGTTCTCACCCTATTTTATGAGACTAAGTGCAGGTTAACTATGATATCAAAATCTGAAGAAGAAATTACAAGAACAGAAAACCATACACAAAAAAGTCCATTATAAAACTCTATGGAAAAGTTCTTGACAAAATGTTAGCAAACCAAAAACAGCAATATTTTAAAAGTGTAATGCATCATGACCAAATAGGGTTTATCCCAGGAATTTATGTTTTTAGTATTTGAAATTAAGTTAAAATATTTCACTATGCTGACAGAATAAAGGTTAATAATGACACAAGATTATTTCAAGAGATGAAAGAAAAATATTTGAGAAAATTCAACATCCATGCATAATTAGGAAAACAATTCAGAATATTATGAATAGAAAGAAACATCTTCTGTCTTTACTAGAGTGTGTAAAATGATACATTTTTGGCAGTTCTTTTAAAGTTAGAAACACAACTACCTTATGGCCCCCTGATTTAACTTCAATGTATCTAAGCAAGGTAAATAACATGTCCGCAATAATACTTGTACAAGTATTCATAGTAACTTTCCTCATAACTCCCCAAACTAAATATCCCAAATGCCTCTCATGTTGCAATTATAGTCATACAGCAGTGTACCCTCAGCAGCACAAAGAAAAACAAGCTAGTACTAATATATGCAACAATGTGGATGCATTTCAAAAATATTACTATCTTTTTTTTTTTTTTAGATTCTACATGTGAGTGAGTTCATATGGTATTTGTCTTTCTCGGACTTATTTCACTTAGCATAACGTCCTCATGGCCCATTCATGTTGTTGCAAATGTCAAGATTTCCTTCTTTTTATGGCTGAATAATATTCCATCGTATTTTTATACTACATTTTCTTTAACCATTGGTCTATCAATGAATACTTATGTTGTGTTCATTTTTTAGCCACTGTAAATAATGCTGCAATGAACATGGGGGTGAGTATATCTTTTCAAGTGAGTATTTTAAATTCCTTCAGATAAATCTCCCAATCTGGAATTGCTGGATCATTTGGCATTTCTATTGTTAGTTTTTTGAGGAAACTCCATACTGTTTCCATAGTGGCTATACCAATTTACATTCCCACCAATAATGCCTAGATGTTCCCTCTTCTCCTCATCCTCACCAGCACTTGGTATTTCTTCATCTCACTTACGTGTGGAATCTAAAAAACAAAACAAAAAGTGAAAAATGGAACTTATACAGAGAACCAATTGATAAAGAGTTGAGGGTGGGCAAAATGGGTGAAGGGAATCAGAAGGGACAGATCATAAAATAAATAAACCATGGGGATGTAATGTACAGTATAGTGACTATAATTAATAATAAGTTGTATATTTGATAATTGCTATAGGATTAGATCTTAAAAGTTCTCTTCACAAGAAAAAAATTGTAACTATGTGTGGTGATGGATGTTAACTAAACTCACTGTGATGACCATTTTGCAATATTTGCAAATATCAAATTATTATGTTGTACACCTGAAACTAGTATGTTTATATGTTAATTATATCTCACTGAAAAGACCACTATTTTTATCAAAAGAAGTTAAGTAAAAAATAAGTCCATACTTAACAATTTTACTTACATATATGAAGTTAAAGAACAGACAAAAGAAAGATATGGTGACTAGAATCAGGCATTTCATTTTTTATATGGTGAGGATTGACTAAAAAGGAGTTTGTTTTCAGGAGAAATTGAACCATGTTTAGAAACACATGGAAAATGGAGGAGGGGAATAAGATCATAAGCAGTATTCTTCAAGCAGAATTGTAAATACCTCCAAATCCTACTCCCACAAGCCCCAGAATACTAATAACCAGCATTGAAAGTTATATCTAGTAGGACCAAAGACATATTTGATGTACTTATTTATTAATTGATTGATTTACTTATTGTTTGTAAAACTAAACCACAGCAGAGAAAAGATATACAGAAACTGATATTATATTGGCTCAGCCAAAGGATATCACAGATGAGGACCTGTGTATCAAGCCTGGAAAACAACTAGTACAGACTGATGCAGAGTAAAGGCGTGTTTGAGGAGTTTTATTTTCTGGAGGAAATGGCATTAATCAAATGCTTGTCAGCTATGATTCGATGAGGCACAAGTGTTGGGAAAAGATAATTAAAAACAAAATCTCCTCCCAATCCATAAAACCTTTCCACAAGAGTAGAAGAGAAAGAAAACAACTTTATTATTAAATAAGCCTTGGACTAGCATCACAAGCTGAGACAGAAAGAAATCCCACCCTTTTATATAGCAAAGAAGTTAGAAACCATTACATACATGTCCTTAAGTGAGAGGACTTGACAGCACCATTTGTCACAAAGAGTTCATCCCAAATTCACTTGGTATTTGGAGTGACCATCTGTGTTACCTAATTGGCTTTCTCCACAGGAAAAATAAACTTCTATATCGTTGTGAGAGAATGTAGTTTTGCAACTTGGAAGCAAGACATCTGCTGAAGTTAGGCTCCTACCCACCCACGTAACTAGGACACGGGGCCTCCATCTTTCTTGATGCTTACGTTTCAAATAAATGGCTCCCAGTTTCTTGAGAAAGACATTCTTGGGTAGCAAAGCTGCTAAGTGGTTTATTTAGCTTTTTAAAAAAGTTTACGAACATTTCGAGAGACAAAGAATCTATAATTACAAACTTTACAATGTAATTTATTTAGGGAAAGGGTGGGGGAAGTCAAATACCTTCCCTTATTTTCAATAAGGAGAATTAAACTTCTTCCTGAAAATTTGTATCTGCTCTTACACAAGACTCCTCTGCCTTCTTTTCCCCCAGTTTTTGACTTTTTAAAGTATTAATAGGTAATGTTCTGATTAAAAATTAAAATATAGCTAACTAAAATCACATTTCCCATTCTTTACTCAATAACTTTTTAAAGCACTTAATATAAACAACCCAAAATCGTTAACATGTTCAACAAGACTTCATCTTTGTCTCTGCCTATATTTACAATCTCACTTCAAGGCACTTTCCTCTTATCTCACTAGCTTTTAGCCATGTTAATTCAAATTTTATTTTATTATTTTATTTTATTTTGTAATTTATAAAATTTGGCAAGTAATTTATTTTCCCAATTTTTCTCCAAAAAGTATTCCCTTTCCCCCACTCCTCATCTGGGGAGCTTGTATTCACCCTCAAGCCATAGATTCCTCTGACTCCAATTAACTCAGATCACTCTGCTATACTCTTTCAGGCTACCTTATGTTTTTCTTTATTTTGCACTCATTTTTCAGAATAATACTTGGGTTATTGTGGGTTTTCAATTGATATTTGTAATGCACATATTTTCCAAGAAAATGGTCACAACGTAAGTCTGATAAAAAAAAAACCTAAGCCCTCATGATTTTAAAATGCCAGAGAAGAAGAAGATAAGAAGAAGAAGAAAAAGAAGGAGGAGGAGGGGAGAGAAGGGGGAGAAGAAGACAATCAGAACCCATTTGATTTAGCTTCTGTCTACACTTGTCTATAACATCAAAACTTACATAATTTATCATGTAATTCTATAAAGGCACATGAAACGTAAGCTATTAATTAAACTTACATAATTTATCATGTAATTCTATAAAGGCACATGAAACGTAAGCTATTAATTAAAATTTAATATGGAATTTAAAATGAAATAGTTAAGCAGGCAGTTACTTGCAGGGAATTCATTGGAGATATCAAAATTACTTTAATAGACTTATAGTATCAGTGATTAGGTCAATTAGTCTATCCAATAGCTATTTAAAATTATTTTGCCATAGTTACGAGTCTCTCATGGTTTTTCATCCTCTCTGCTGACTTCCCATTCAATTTTCCCTCCCTTCCCCTATGATCCTCTGCACTGTTTCTTATATTCCATATTTCTTATATTCCACATATGAGTAAAACCACATGAAAAATGTCTTTCTCTGATTGGCTTATTTCATTTAGCATAGTACCCTCCAGTTCCATCCACGTTGATGTAAATAGTAAGTATTCATCCTTTCTGATGGCTGCATAATATTCCATTGTCTATATATACCACTTCTTCTTTATCCATTCATCTGTCCATGGACATCTCAGCTCTTTGCACAGTTTGGCTATTGTGGACATTGCTGCTATGAACATTGAGGTGCAGGTGCCACTTTGGATCACTACATTTGTATCTTTGGGGTAAATACCCAGTAGTGTAACTGTCATAGGGTAGCTCTATTTTTAACATCTTGAGGAATGTGATGACCACTGGGTGTTATAGGCAACTGATAAATTATTGAACACTACATCTAAATGTACTATATGTTGGCTAATTGAATTTAAATTTTAAAAATAATAAAATTATTTTGCCATTGGGTTTTATCGAAGTGCAATGGTCAAGTTTTCAAACTTCACAAAACTCTCCTCTATAGTCTGAAACAAATGGAAATTTAGACAAATAATACCTGGGTTTCAGTAGCATAAAGCAAAGCTTAGAGTACAGCAAGGATGCAAAAGACAAAACCACCCAAATCAAGGTACCTTCACATTTTATAACAGGACACCTTCCTCCCAATGACCAATACAATGTTTCAGTAAAAAATCTTGTCATTAAGAAGATTTTTCACTGAAATGGACATGCTAGAAAAAGAATAAAATAAAAATAGTGAATATGCTTGTCTTACTATCTGCCAGATATTGTGTTTTAGACAAAGAAAGAGAGGGAGACATTATTTAACTTTTTTGCCCATCCTAATTTGTGGGATGGAATGAAACAGGCCTTTTCATGAAGTTATAAATTAATTATGAAAATAATTTCTGCGAATAATCCCTTCACAATATATTTTATTCCAAATTAAGAGACTATTATCCCTGCCCACCAAATATTTTTGTCATTATGATTATTGTTGCCAATATTATTATATGTCTTAATGGATTTCCTTGTAAATACAGCTATATGAAATAATCTATAAAGCTACAATTTATTTGACTCCTACAATATGCTGGGGCACGTTATTATAGATAGGTAGGTTGGTAGGTAGGTAGATACATACATACACATATAAATAGATAATAGAGGATAAATAGATCTGGATAGAATAATCTACTTATAGAATCCTTCCCCATTTTAAAAATGATAAAACTGAAGCGCAGAAATTTTGAATTATCACACTTATATAGCTAAGAACAGGAAAAAGGTGACTGGAACTCAGAACACTCTGAATTTTGAAATCATTTGTGTTTCCCCTCTGCCATTCTACCTCTTACACACATACGCACGGGTAGTAAAACAATCAAAACCAGCACTTTTTAAAATGTAACTTCATTATTAACAAAGACCCCTAGATCCTACAGTTTTTCTAATATATGATAATATTTTGATTAGAATAAAATATTCACATCACTGAACATAATATATATTCAGTGGCTCAGAGCAAAATTATAATGAGAATAGGGATTTTAAAACTTGATTACTGATTAAGTTGTGCATTGAAGTGCTTTTGTAATTATTCCAGGAATTTTTACTGCTTATTTATTTGCATTTGGTGTCTCCATGTTTAGAAAAACATATTGACTCATTCTTTCTCATTAAATTTGAAAGGTGAATACTGATTGGAACTCTCATTTTTTTGGAGGAGATCAGAGAATTTAAGTAATTTGCCCAAGATTACATAGTTCAAAGGTGGCAGAGTTAAGATTAACGCATGCCTGTCTCACTCAAAACCCAAAACCCAAAATGATTGTCACCATCCTACATTGTCAATAGATTGCATGGAATAAATACCATAAAACTAGTGGTAATTGTGATGCCATTGTTATCAAGACCTCCTCTTTCAATTTGTCACTATACCGTATCAATATCTTCATTAACTCCCTTCCTTTCCAGACCTGCTAGTTGATGGATTATTGAATAACAGTATTAATAAGTGGATCCTGGTCAAATTTTTAAAACCAATATGAGTGTTTATATTTATCCCATAACTTGGATTATATACTGGCCAATTAGTGAGCCTTAATATTTACAAGTTTTGTCAGACACCGTAGGTTATCTACCCAACATCTATTCCTTATTGTTGTCTTGCAAATAAATTCTCCCTTTTTTTCTGGAGCTAGGGCATCCAGCTCCATAGGATGACTCAAAATTTATCTAATCCCGTCATAATTATCTTACCCCTTTGTGCAGTGTTGATCTAAGAGCAAACTTCAATCTATTTCTCGCAATAGAAATATTTACGTCTTAGAAAATAAATAGATGTGAGAGAAAAATGTCTTATGCAGCCATATTAGAACCATAAAATAGACATTTTTATACACTGAACATGGCAGAGTAGAAAGATGGAAAGAATTTATATCCCCAGCTTCCATGTCACATATGCAGCAAGTATCCCTACCTTTCTTGTCATGTTGGTATGCATTAAGACACTTTTAGCCAAAAGCATTCTTCATGGATACACAAGCTTATCAGGTAGGGAGGACAAATGAATAAACGGTTTTGCATTTTTAAGAGATCACTAATTAAAACTAAAATTTCTCAATACTAATTTTTAATTATCTGTTTCTGGAAATACAACAGCTAACAATAGAGACAAATCCCTTCCCTTCTGTTTTTCCATTTTAGGGAAAGTCAGACAATAAACAATTAACTAAGTTGAGCGTGTCATATAATGATAGGAATAAGACAAAGCAGGCAAATGAAAGGGAGTGATTTCAGTATAGACTTTAGGAGAATCCTCACTGAAAACATAATATTTGAACAAAGAACTGCTACAAAATATGTAGGTAATTGGGTGAGAGACATTCCAGCTACCGGGGACAGAAAGTGCAAAGGTCCCGAGACAGCAGAATACCTGGCATACTCACAGAAATAAAGGGGTCTAGTGTGGATGGAAGAGTGCAAGGGAAAGTAGTAGGAGATGAAGTCAGAGATGTTGCAGAGAGCAGTGAGGGAATATAGAGGCCATTTAAAGAAGTTGGTCTTTATTCAGAATAATAAAAAAGAACACTGGGAGACTTTGAGCAAAGGAATGATATGTTCTGTGATATTTTAACAAGATGATCTTGATTTAATTAAGAATAGAATGAGAGTGATGAAGCGAGACTCACAGAGACCAGGTGAGAGGATAATGCAGTAAACAAGGGGAGAGATGACCTCTTCAATTGAGTACCTCATGCCTAAAGAGGTATGAATATTCTTATATGTGCATTTTAAAGTAAAAAAGAATTTTTGGTAAAATTTGGAGAGGTGAAGGGATCAGCAAAAGCATTTTAGGGGGAACACTGAAGAGCCACATTACAATGGATGATCATAAAATATTTGAATGAGAAAGAGGGGAATGCTTCGTAAACTGTGTCCTAGATGAGGCTGCCTTAACAAAATACCACCGAGTGGATGGCTTGAACTACACACATTTACTTCTTGCAGTTTTGGAGGCTGGAAGTCCAAGATTCAAAGTGCCAGCAGATTCTGTGTCTGGTGAGAGCCCTCTTCCTGACTTGCAGATGGATGCCTTTTTTGCGTTGTCTTCAAGTGGTAGAGAGAGAAAGAGAGCCTCAGGTCGCTCTTTTCTTAGAAGGATACTAATCCCAACATGGGAGCCTAACCCTCATGGTTTATTTAAACCTAATTGTGTCCCAAAGTCCCCACTTCCAAACACCATCACGTTGGAAGCCAGTCCTTCAAATTTTGCTGGGCAGAAGGGGACACAGAATTTAGTCCGTGACAAGTTGCTTTGAGGAACAATAACGGTGGACTATAGACAACAGCAGGCATCTTCACTGTCAACATGTTGCTTATCTAAGCCTTCTACTTAGTCACTAGACCCACAACCCATTTCAATTTGGCCTTTCAATTTGATGAAATGAGTTTCATAACTTTCCTGTTCTTTCTCATCTTGTTCTCAGAGCTGACCCCCCCTCCAAAAAAAAAAAACAAAACAAAAAAACGTATAGCCATGTTGAACAATACACAGTATGAAGAAGTTTTAGATCAATGTAGCCAGGGAATTATCCAAACAGTGGTTTAAATTTGATATGTTCCTGTGAACCTGAAAATGAAGAATCTTTAACCTCAAGCTGTTATAGTCTGAGGGACTGCTGAGCTTCTGATTGAGACATACACTAAGGCCAAGAATTGTTGATAGAATTTATCACACTGAACTCTCAAAATTGAAAGTCACAGAGGTCTACAAGGGGGACATTGAGTGCCTAGAAACAAGCAGACCAGCAAAACATGGCAGATGTCAGAGGGGATATATATCACAGGTGGAAGAAAATGTCCTGTAACTCCCAGAAATGTATAGCAGCAGGCAGTGGGAATCAGTCTTTCCTAGAGCAGAGGGCAAGGATCTGGTTTCCAATCCCCACTTGGACATCAGGCAAAACTGTCAATACTTTAAATTACACACTTTAAATTACTATGTCAATTATAAGATCTTAGTTAGAATGTTAAATACCTAATCTGAAAGGCAAGGTAAAAATGGAGGTAAAGGAAAACTTTCTCAGGGATTACATGAGACACCCCCCCCCGTATATAGGTACTTTAAAGTAATATTTAAAGATGGCAGCTCTGAAGATAAAAGTGGTTTTTAGATAGATGACAGAAGAAAACTCAAATAATTAACAGTACAATCATTTTTTCAAGAATTGGTTATAATCATGGTTATGTATTTGTTGTTTGTTATAGTCTAATGAGTAACAACATAATGTTTTTAAAAAATGAAATAATAATAATAAACATAAAATAGCTGTTACTTTTGAGGACATGTTATGTATTAGGCACTTCAATGCAACTCCCTGTATTTTATCTTGTGAAATCAATACAATAAACCTGAATGCTAGGTACCATTATTCAACTTCCAAGGACAGGAAACTGAGTTTCAAAGAGGTTAAGTAATTTGTCCAAGGTCACAGAGTCAGTGAGTGGTTTAAACCCCAAACCTGATCCCTGCCCACTAAATCTCTCTGAATCTTAACTAATCTGCAATAGAAATGTCTTTGCAATGTCCATGTTCATTGTTTTTGTTCTAAGCAAAACAAGATGTGACAAGGAACCACCGGAGAATATTAGAGGTGAATGGAAGCTTATGAATTGAATAGAATAGTGGTTCTCACTGAGAAAGTGAAAGGCAGTTTCTTTGGTATGTGTGTGTGTGTGTGTTGGGGAGAGGGACAAGAAAGATATTGTGGGAGTCGATCATTTAGGAGTTTTTTAAAATTGTAATCACTTTGACAAACTCCTTTGGGTGACCCCTGTTAAAAGTCCTGAATTATAGTCCACCAGCCTGATCTGGTCACAGATTAGGTAGTTAATTTCTAGAAAGTGTTTCTTGGATCTTTCATAACCCTCTCTGGAATCCACCTCTTCTCCCCTTTTACTGTGATGCCCAGAAATCTGCATTATAACAAACAGAGACCAATTTAATCTTATATTCAGTAAAGGTTCATCGAACTCCCCCTCTAAAAGTATTGAAACATTTGCAAAAGTTTTGCCCCTAATTAATGTTTGAAACAGTCAGAACCCCTGTCTCCTTACGTAGTCAGAGCATTTCAAAAAGCATAATATCTGTGACGTAAAATTTGAAGAAGCAAGAGAAACTACTGTTTCATCATGGAGACTGTGACGGATACTAACACACATGTAATAGTAAGTCAATAATAGGTGTTAACTGAATGAGGCCACATCATATAGGCTGACGAAAGTTAACTGAAATGGAAAATTCCTGAGTATTTAGGTTGCCATGGTTTGAAAGTGGAATGCACTAAAATTGCAGGCAAGCTGAACTGACTACATTTTTCTGTGTTGTACTGAGTTTATTACAGTGGCCTCATATTACCTTTCATCTAGTTAAAGAAAGAAAGCTTCTTGAAAAAGAGTGGAATCATAGTTTTGAAAGTTGGCAGAGTAAAGGAAGTTGCTTCTAACATAAGGACTGTGAATTCAATCTCAGGAAAGTAACCATAAAGAATGTTTCACTAATATAAATACATTACTCACATATTGGCTAAAGATTAGTGCAATTAAATTTCAAACTAAAAAGAAATAATGTACATACTAAGTTTGATAATTTGATGATCGTCTCTACTACGATTTCTAAAGTTTAGTATTTCTTGAGTTCATCCTTACCTTTGAAACCATATTTAAGTTATATAATTGATATGTTTCAAGGATCTATCATTTTAAAGTAAGTTTATATCTGATACAAAAGTATTATTTGTTTTCCTATCCATTTATTCATTTATTTTTAAAGATTTTATTTTTGTAAGTAATCTCTATACCCACGGTGGGGCTGGAACCCACAACACCAAGACCAAAAGTCACGTGATCTACGAACTGAGCCAGCCAGGTGCCCCTTTCCTATCTATTTAGCTTGGTAATATTATATTCCTTAAATATCTTGATTTCAGATATAGAAAACATCTTTCTCCCTCTTATCTAGACTATCAAATATTATTAAATATACTATGCATGTAGTTAGTTTTTCTATAGGTTGCAATATAGAATAGTTTTGTAAAGGGTAACCCTCTTGAGGGCAAACTACAAAAACAACTTACAGTTGTCAGAGTAAATTGTTTTTTGTACACTTTCGTTTTCATGTCTTGTACCGGAGATGCCCAAGCATCTTAACCAGACAGAATCTGCCTCATGACATACGGGTGGTATTTCTCTCTCCCTTCTTTCTTTCTGCCAAAGGCTCCTGGAGCGCTTTCCTTCCTTTAAGCACATGAAATGTGTGATCTCCTTTGAGATCGATATTAATGCCATTTCAGCCCTTTGTGGAAATGAGATTAGAATTCTAAATGTTCAAAATCCAACAGCCTTTAATGAAAAATGATAGGAATTATCACACACCTAGAGCTTAGAAAGGATGGAATCGTATTTGCACATTATTAAAGATCTGAATAATTTAGGTTATTTTTAGATTTGAACTGCTTAGAGGATTTTAGAAAGCTCAATTTAAACTGCTCAAGAAATGCACTAGCTCATCCTCATTTTAGCAATCTTACATCACTTAAAATTTTTTCATGCAAAATGTTTGGCTGTTACAAAATGAACAGATTTTGGACCTCATCAATAGTGGAGAAATACTAAAATTTTTAAATAAAATTTATTTAATTATTGTACTGTCTTTACAATATTTTTCTTAGATGAATGCTTTGCTTTGTTTTTACTTTCTTTTTCCAGTTCTCTGCTAAAAAATGGATGTTTTCTAAGTCTTATAAGTAATATAGACTAATAACTTTATAGTTATGCATCAGTGAACAGTGGAGAGGAAACGATTTACTCTAACCCAAATATGTTTTATATTTCAAAACAAGTATGTTTCATATTTTCTCCAATAATCTATCAATTCTAAATATTTTTTCATGTTCAGTTTCCTTACTGGTAAAATATGAAATTACCATGCCTCTATCAATGTTGTGAGGACAAACTTGTGGATTATAGGTATACTATAAATATTTCGTATTATCCTTTATGAAATATAGATGTTGAGACAAGAATCTTGGGATTGATAGGATAGCATATCTTAAAGTTAAAGAGAATTAGAAATGAACAAAGAATACAAGACAAATCGTCAAGGAATACAGACCCCATGCATTGCCAATCCTCAGGGAAACTAGGAAACATTTTAAACCAAGACGATATTTCAGCCTAAAAATTAAAATAAGAGGAGTGGATGATAAAACAAATCCAAAAGAATCACTCCTGATTTGTGACCGTAGGTTACTAAAATGACCAAGAATCTAAAAATAAAGCTGTAGCTTTTAAAAACAAATCTACTGGGTGGAATAGCCATTGTTAATATAGTAAAGGCTTTGAAGCAATTGCTTTCTCTAACAGAATCTATGCCTCCACTCAAGACCCTCATCCTCACCTCTTTTGCTCTTTAAATTGTCTGACCTTTTTGTTATTAAGGTGGGTTTCAAGGTTATGGAACTTGCGGCTGAAACCTCACAAAAGATGATTGCAAGTTGTTAGTCTAATTAAAAACTTTCTTCACAAAAGCCTTTGAATCCAGAGGAATAACGGGCTGTAACTTCAACTTCAAAAACAACATTTTAACAAGTCGGCCTAAATGCCTGATCTGAAATATTGCATTTATTTAAAATTTTTTAATTATTGTGGATTAAAATTGACTGCTTTTATGTAAAATTCTATGAATTTTAGTACGCGTATATGTTCAGGGGAATGGTCACCACTGTTAGGATATAGAACAGTACCATCACCGCCAAAAGCAATCTGCTGTTATCCCTTCAGTCTCATCCCCTTCTCCCACCACAATCTATAGCAACCACTGACCTGTTCCCAATTTCTATAGTTTTAATTTTTACTTTTTTTTTATTTTCAAAGATGTAGTATAAGCGGAACCACGCAGTGTATATGACACCTTGTGAGATCACCTTATTTTACTCAGCATAGTATATTTGAGACTCATCCAGATTGTTACATCTATAAAAAATGCATCCATTTTATTGCTGAATAGTATTCTCTTCTATTCCATTGTCCATAGTATTTCATTTGTTTATTCATTAGCCTCTTGTAACATACTTGGGTTGTTTCCAGTTTTCAGCAACATGAATACACTACAAATCTTCATGTGAAGTTATTCCTATAGGCATAAGTTTACTTTTGGGTAAATACCAAGCGGTGGAAATTCTTAGTCACACTGTTAAGTGTATGCTTAACTTTACAAAAAACACCAAACTATCTCCCAGCGTGTCTGCGTAATTTTGCATTCTGACCAGAAAGGTTTGAGAATTGTAGTTGCTCCACACCCTCTCCAGTGCTTAGTATTGTCAGCATTATTTTTATTTTAGTTACTCTATTGGTCATGTACTGTTATCATCATGCCTTTTTTTTTTTTAACTTTTCATTTCCATATGGGTGAATGATATTGGACGTCTTTTTACACGCTTATTTGCTTTCTTTATATCCTCTTTGTTAGAATGTCCTCTTTCTATCCTCAACCTTTTAATCATTTTTAATGTGTTTTTTCCCTTATTGTTGTTTTGAGAGTCTATTATATATTCTCAATGTATAACCTTTCTTGGATATGGTATTTGCAAACATTTTCTTCTAGACTGTGGTTTGCCTTCTTGTTTGCTCAACACTCTTTCACAAAAGAAACATTTTTAGTTTTGTTGAAGACTGATTTATCCATCTCTAAAAACTATGGATCGCACTTTTGGTTCCAAGTGTAAGAATTCACTTAACACTGGATAAGGGAACACGAACAGGTTCTAAGGTACTGCTGGGCCAAAGTGATTCCAAAGACAGTTCCAGGGTATGGCCCAACGGGTTAGGGTTTCCTGTAGAAATCACAGAGATACCTTAGACACTTTCTACCTGTACGTGGCGTGAGGGAGGCATGTCTGAACAGTACGCCATTGTTCAGCTGTTTTCCTGCCTAGGCAGCGCTTTTTTTTTCGTCTGGCGAGACTTGTGAAAGACTTCTGACCTCTAGAACCGTGAGATAATAAATGTGTGCTGCTTTATGCCACTAAAATTTTCAGTAATTTGTTACAGAGAAATAGAAACTAATATAGTTGAAAACAGCTCTTCTCATAATACTGGAGAAATCGGCCATCAATGCAGAAAAAATAAAGAAAATTTTATTCTGCCTCATACTGTGTACAAAAATCATTCCTACGTGGATTAAGTACTAAATGTGAATCAAAAACTTCTTGATGAAAATATTTCTAGTGAGAAATATTTAAAAGGCAACCTGTATGTTCAGTAAAATATTAAGAGATGCTCACTATTCCAACCATTTAGAAAAATAAAAATGTTAAAAATGAGTTGGTATTTAATTCCTGTCAGACTAGAAATTAGAAACTACTCATCATGCTAATTGCTGACAGGAAATTGAGATAATAATAACTCATGTACTGTTGGTGAGTTTATAAATTGGTACAATCACCTTGGATTTTAATTGCTATTATGCAGTAATGTTAAAAACCTGAAAAGCCTAGGAAGCTCTCTCTGGGTTTCTCCTTCACTTGTACGTTACTACCACACTCACAATACTTCTGACACCAGATGTGTGAGTGTTTTTCCCACATCAAACCTTTCTCTGAAACACCAGCAGGGTGTCCTACAATTTAATTCAATTCAGACACTATCTACTTTGAAATAGTATCAGATCTCACAGGTTAAGGGCTCAGTCCCACAAGATTATCTTTCATTTTCAGACACCAATCACAAGTAGCAGGTCCCCATGTCACTTACACTTTCTGTCCGATTTGGCTGCAAATTGGAAGTTCTCAAGACCCCCTTTCCTTGGATTTGATCATTTGCTAGAACAATTCACAGATTAAGAGAAGCACTTACTTTTATCAGTTTATTATATGATAAATGATATGATAAGGGATTCAATGAAACAGCCAGATGAAGAGATACAGAGGGCCGGGTCTGGAAAAGTCCTAAGTGGAGGAGCTCTGTTTCCATGGAGCTGGGGTATAGCTCACTCCTGGTGGTTGTGTTTCACTGCACAGGAGCTCTCTGAACCTTGTACTTTTGGGATTTTTATGAAGGCTTCATTACACAGGCATAATGAATCACAAACTCAATCTTCAGCCCTTCTTTCCTTCCCGGAAGATGGGCTGGGGGTAGAGAATAGGGCTGAAAGTTCAGAACTTCTAATGGTGGCTTTATGCTTCTGGTGACCAGCCCCCATCCTGGAGCTAACAAGGACTCCATCCTGGATATAATAACATAATAATATTATTATACCAAGAGTCACCTCATTGGAACAAAAAACACTCCTATGACCCAGGAAATGACAAAGAATTTAGGAACTATGTCAGAAACTAGGATTAAAGATCAAATATTAGAACAAAAGCTACTCTTAGTATTCTTATCACTTAGGAAATTATAAGGGTTTTAAGATTTCTATATCAGGAACTGGGGAGGAGAGACCAATATAGATATTTTTTCTATTATTTCACAATATTTATTGATTAACTGAATGGGAAATCATTTTTATATAAAGCTACACAAAGAAAAAATATGATCGAATTTACTCTGCTTTACTGAGAAAAAGGTATCTTCTGAAATCAGACACAACCGAGCTTATTCTTCAATTCTGGTTTTGTGACATTGATTACTTATTTACATTTACTGTATCTTCATTTCTGAGTAAGTAAATTAAATGTAGCTTTCCATATTGTACATAACTATATCTATATGTTTATGTTACATGATATGGGATTATTCAACAGATGTATAAAGCACATTTAGTAATATCTTTAGCACATAGTAATACTCCCAAATATTAGTCCCTGTTCTAAATAGCTTATTGTATTATCTCATTTTTTGTCTGATATTTTCTCTCCATACTTAAATTGTCTATTTTACTTCTAAAAAATAAAGATGAATAAGGAAAATGATCATTTATAATGCTACCCAAATCCATCTGTTTATATTGCTGAATATGAAATCACCTTAATATTTAGAGGCTTAGAACAACTCTATCATTTGCTCATGATTTCTTAGCAATTAGACTGGGTTCAGCTGAGCACTTCGGTTGTCTTTCTTGGGTGATTCACATGACACCCTGTGCGGGGTGGTCAACTATAGTTACACTGGCTCTTCTGGCAATTGGCATTTGCTCCATCAGACTTTTAACCCCCCTGTATGAGAGAGTAAAAATCCTCCTTTTTTTCAGGGAAATATTCCATGAAGTTAAGAGCACACATGCAAGGCCCAGAAACTTAGAGAGTCAATTTGCAGCATTGTATTGGACAAAACAAGTCACAGAGCCAGCCCAGGTTCAAAGACTGAGAAAATAGAATCCAATTCTTTGATGGGAGAATCTGTTACATTACAAGTTACATTACAAAGGGAAAGAGGAATTATTGTGTTCTTCTGTAAACTCTCTACTATACCAAGAAATTGTTATTTAAAAATATTTATTAATTATTGAGATCCTCTATGCAGTATTTATGAATCCTAAATGCTTTAAAAATAATTGGTCTGACAATAATTTATTTGATATTTATTAAGGTAATGCTAATCATGATAATTTAGTATGGCATTTCTGTGGAAATTTATATAACTCAAGTTATATTTGAGCATAATACATTAATTATTAATGTGCATCATTTAAAATTATGTGATCAAATTAAACTCATTCCCAGAACTCTATATTTATGCCCCTCAATTACAGTACCCACATAATATATCATTTTTGAGTATTACTCAGAGTAATACATAAATCTTGCATTATCTGATTGCTGTGATATTACTAATGTTCTTGGAACTTTTCAATCATTTATTAAAGGCTATCTTGAGATGACCGAAGGTAAAAGTTTGCTTCTTTTCTCTTCTTTAAAAGTGATAACAAGGGGTGCCTGGGTGGCTCAGTCAGTTAAGCATCTGCCTTCAGGTCAGGTTAGGATCTCAGGGTTCTGGAATCAAGCTCCACATCAGGCTCCCTGCTCAACAGGGAGTCTGCTTCACCCTCTCCTTCTGTCTCTCTTTTGTGCTCTCTCTCTCAAATAGGTACAATCTTTAAAAATAATAAATAAATAAATAAAATAAATAAATAAATAAATAAATAAATGAAAGTGGTAACAAAACTGAGGAAACCAAGTGGGATGATCACCATAGAAAGCCACTATCAAACACTCATTAAGCCTGATGCTTATTGAAGACCAATCCAATGAAAATCAGAGAAATGGCTGTCCCTCTCTGCTGTATTTGGAATTAGTCAATAGCAAGCTTCTTTTCTTTTTATTAATGGATAATGCTTCTGTAAGTTTCATATATTTGTAGTCATTAAAAAGAGTTATAAACACCAAAGTTTGCCTAAAGACATACCCACTGGTATTATTTCTCCATTCTAGAGGAAGCTACACAAAAGTCAACTTCCTTTCTTATAAATAATAACTCCATTGTTTATTTTCCAAAGTTGTCACTACTTTCTTGTTCTCAATTGCAAATTTTATCTCATATCCTTCTTCACTGTGTGTGTGTGAGGGGGGCATTTGGTCACAGATAAGTAGATAAGTCAATGGATGGAAAGATAAGTGAATGAGTGGAAGGGTGGATGGGCAGATGGAAAAACAGATTAGATAAACCAAGAAAACAATACAGATTGCATTATGACATTCCCCATTTAGAATCATCTAATTACTCTCATTTAGGATTAATTTCATACTCTGTAGCTTGACATAACCTTTCATGAGCTCTGCTTAATGTCTTTAACTGCTTCATCTTCCACCATTCTCAACATACCCTAGTTCTAGCCACAAAGAACTGCAATTATCCAAATGCTTTCTCTATTTCCAGACTATATCTATAATTTTTACACAACCAAACATTCCTCCTTTGTGCCTAGTCCATGCTAATTGTTAAAAACTTATCTCAAGGGGCTCCTGGGTGGCACAGCGGTTAAGCATCCGCCTTCGGCTCAGGGCGTGATCCCGGCGTTCTGGGATCGAGCCCCACATAAGGCTCCTCCGCTGTGAGCCTGCTTCTTCCTCTCCCGCTCCCCCTGCTTGTGTTCCCTCTCTCGCTGGCTGTCTCCATCTCTGTCAAATAAAAAAAAAATCTTAAAAAAAAAAAAACTTATCTCAAGCGTTACTTCACTTGGTTAGCATTCTCTAGATGCCCTGAGGTAGATGCTTATTTGTACGTTATGTATATGACGTATGCATAAGAATACACCCTGTGCATAACTCTATCATTTTCATATACTCATTGAATTTCTGAATACTTCTCTGTCCCTATATTTTGGTACCTAATTATTTAAATTGTCTGAAACTATTAGGAGACAAAATAATCTTTGTGCAATATATAAGATTGTAGTTAAATTTTCTTAAATAAGTGGAGGAAAAACCAAAATGTGAGTAAGCAGTCTAAATTACAATATCTATATAGTAACATTTATAATTTATAAATTGATTATAAATATGAATAAGTACACATATAGATTTATTTCTTAAATGATAAGAAAAAATAAATAACAGAAATTTATTGGCCTTCTGTGTATCAGGTAATTACCTTAACAGAATTTTTAGCACTCTTTTCCTTATTTTGTATTTATAAATTAATTTGAAAAATGTCTTTGCATTTTACATGGTCCACTTTTCCATAGTGACCTATTGAAAATTAATATATCCTATACATGTTAGAAAAATACAGACTATTCAAAGGCTAATACAGTATATCTTTTTAAAGTGAAAACTAAACCCACTACCTCTCTAAAGTATATTTGAAAATGTTCTCGTTTTGACATTAACTGATAATTTTACTTTTTAAAAATGTCAGTATATCATTAAAGTAGCTATTAAGCTGCTAATAGGCACTTAACATTGTGGTAGCTTATTATAAATAGTGTTAATAGTCCTACAACGTTTTCATGCAGGTCACTTAAACATATCACATAAATTAAATTAAATATAATCATCTAAAATAAAGTGAAAATGACAATAACTAAGTAAAAAAGATTCTGCATAGAGGCTGTTAACAAAGCTTACAGATACATGAAGTCAGTTTCTATGAAGTTAAATTCAGTATATGTGATCATAATATTTTTAAATTTTATTTTGTCCTAAATTGTCTCAAAAGTACTTTTTGAGTGTGTTTAAAATGTGATATTTTGATGAAACATAATTTAAAATTTTTAAAGATTTAAATTTAATAAAAATCAAAAGCAAAACACAATATGAGAGATTTAACATTCTCTTATCCAGGAATCTATCAAGACGTAGAGCAGCGGGAAATTATTTCTACCCAAAGGTGAAGTCGCAAAAAATGTAATGCAAAAACGTGTTGTCAGATGTTCTTAACAGCAGTAATTACAATACCTAAAGATTGGAAACCATCCCCATGCACCCAATGAAAGGATAAACCATGTAGTTTATTTAGACAATATTATATTAATTGACCATATTATAGGATGAATTGTACCCCCCATTCTTATGTTGAAGTCCTAAACACTAAAACCTTAGAAATGTGACTGTATTTGGAGTTAATGGCTTTAAAGAGATGACTGAGTTAAAATTAGATCATTAATGTGAGCCCTGGTGTCCTTATAAGAAGAGAAAATTCCCCTGTAAGAATGTAGAGGAAACCCCAAATGAGGACACAGGAAGAGATGGCCATCTGCAAGCCAAGGAGAAAGGCCTCAGGAGAAACCAATTCTGCTAACACATCACCTTCTACTTCCAGATTTCCAGAAATATGAGAAAATTCATTTCTGTTGTTCCAGCCATCCAGTCTTTGACACTTTGTCATTGGAGCTCTAGCAAACTAACAATGACCATAAAAAAATGAAGTACTGATACATGCCACAACGTAGATGAACCTTGACATTATGCTAAGTAAAAAAAATCAGAAATAAAAGATTTCATTTCTATGAAAGCTGAGTATAGGAAAACTCATAGAGACAGGAAGTAGAGAAGTGTCAACCGTGTGCTTCCTGGGTGAAAGGAAGAAATCAAAAGTGACTACAAAACTTATGACTATAAATGACTATAAAATTTCTTTCTGTGGTGAACAAAATATTCTGGAATTAGATAGTCGTGATGTATGAAAAAGCTTGTACATACTTTAATATATATATGAGAGAGGCAGAGAGAGAGAGACAGAGAGGAGTTAAAATAAATTACACATCAATTATTTCCTTCTTTATTTTTATTTATTTATTTTTTATTTTTTTAAGATTTTATTTTTTTATTTGACAGAGAGAGGCAGCGAGAGAAGGAACACAAGCAGGGGGAGTGGGAGAGGGAAAAGCAGGCTTCCCGCTGATCAGGGAGCCCGATGCGGGGCTCAATCCCTGAACGCTGGGATCAAGCCCTGAGCTGAAGGCAGATGCTTAACGACTGAGCCACCCAGGCATCCCTCTTTATTTTTATTTATGATTACAGACTGGGTTTTCATCTATGCTAAGGACTTCATCCTATAAAGACTTCACAGAGATGTCTTTCTATCCATCACCAGTTGCCATTTATCTTCAAACTCTAGTTCTCACAGGGAACTTTCAAAATTTGTGTTCAAACCCTGCTCAAGTCTCATAGAAGAAACTTCCACAACTCCAAAATGCCCTGTAATGCAAAAGAATTGTTCTCCCCTTTATAGTCAAAATCGGGGTGAGGGGTGTCTAAAGCCACTAAATCATTTTTAATTACTTCTCAATTTACTTTTGCTTGACTTCAGTTTTCATCTTCACTCACTTTATTATTTTGGGGGCCTATTTAAAGAGTATTTACTTACTTTTTGTTTCAGGTTTTTATTTATATTCTAATTAGTTAACATATAGGGTAATTTTGGTTTCAGGAGTAGAATTTGGTGATTCATCACTCACATACAATACCCAGTGCTCATCACAACAAGTGCCCTCCTTAATACCCATCACCCATCTAGCTCATCCCCCACTCACCACCCTCCATCAACTGTCATTTTAGTCTTTATAGTTAAAAGTGTCTTATGGTTTGCTTCCTTCTTTTTTTCCCGCCTTCCCATAAGTTCATCTGTTTTGTTCCTTAAATTCTACATTTGTGAAGTTATATGGTATTTACTAAAATTTCTCTCTCCAAGACCAACTTCAGTGTGATGGGATTTCAAAATCCCTACCTTACTTGACTCATCAATAATATTTGAGATTATTGCCCTTCTTCCTTCCACTTTTTGTGACATCTATGACCCCTCTTTATAGCATAAGTCCTTGTTATGTAGTCTTTCCTTAATCTTTCTTTGAATACTCTTTTTCTTCTACCCACCCTATTATGATGTCAGTATTCCTAATGTCTGTTTTGAAATCAAGGCCCTATTGCTAATTTATTTTTGACATATTTATTTGTATGTTTTACCTTCAAAACTTAAAATTTTTGTTAAACAATCCTTTTTCTGCAATGTCCTATCCCTATAGAGTGAACGTAACCACAATCATTCACTTTATTCAAGCCAGAAAGACAACATTTTGGAGTGCTTTCTCTTGTTTACCATCCTCATATCCTCTTAATCTCCAATTTCTATAAATTCAAAATGTCCTGCTAGTCTTCCAATTTCTTGTTCTGGCCACTCCCATTGTTCTTGTTTGCCATAAGACTGCTTGGGTTATAGTCATAGTCTCTTACCTACTACCTTCCTTTACAGTAATAGTCTCTTGCCTTCCGTGTTCACTATACTATCTTTGGCTCTGTATGTACAATGTGATTTATAAGCCAAATTTGCTCGTGAACTTCTATTATGTAAAGAACTACAAAGAATCCCTACTGCCTTCAGGATAAAATCTAAACACACTAGTAGCAGTCTAAATCTTATATTCATTAACCCTTATTTCTTCAGCATCATCTCTTGCAACTGCTCCCTCCACCCTCATTCTACAGGCAAATTGAATTACTTAGTTTCTCCAATGTACATACTTCTCTTTTTCACTTACAGCTTCCCAATATTTTATGTACACTTCTTCAATAGTCCTCCCTTGATTTTTCATCTAGTTAAATACTGTTTCTAACTCACTAATTGGTTTAGAAATTATTTCTACTACATAGAATTAACTAAATTTCCAAATCTCTGCTTTTACTCTACAAGAAAATTAAATTTCCGTCTTTCACTGACCAAATCACACTTTAATGAAACTGTCCATTACATTACTAGTGTGAATTCTACAGTATAATAGTTCGAAAATATTTGGGATGGTTGCTCGTTGTTAAAACACAAGTTCCTCATACATAGCAATGATTCAATAAATATTTATAGAATGAGTATATAACATAAATAAAATAGTTCTCTCAGGAAATGATCTCCTAAAGCATTCAAAGTATGGCTTAAGTGACACATACAGATTTATATTTTGCCTCTGCCTAGTATATTTGCTTTTGAAAAAATTAAATCATGAATTTTAATTTCAAATGTAAGACACCAGAAAGATGTAGAAAATCCTAAATCTGTAAGAATGTTTCATTTGATGATTTGTTCTTATATTTATTTATTATCTCTGCCTAGCTTGTAATAGTTTTTTTATTGATTGTAATTTATGTTAAATAAAAGTAATTGCCTAGTTTAGTACATTAAAATTATATAGATAGATGATAGATAAATGATAAATAGATGATAGATAGATGATAGATAGATAGATAGATAGATAGATAGATAGATAGATGATAGATACGGTGATCATATCTATTGACTATGCACTGTAATGTCCTTTTTAATTTAAAATTTTTGAGGGTTCTGTTTTTGTTTAAATATGAATACATGCAAAAGGATATTTATAGTTAATATTGGATAAAGGATAGCAATAAAATAAACACGTGAATTCACACACAGAGAAAAATTTGAAGAATGGAAACCATCTATGGCCCTCATCCCATTTCACTCCTATTCAGGAGGAAACAGTTTTGCTAAATTTTACATTAATCATTCAATTCCTTTTTAAAATATGCCACATAAATAATCTTAAACTAGATAGATTTGTATACCTTTGAACATTATCTAAGTGAGAAAGATAGAGAGATGATAGATAGATAGTTAGATAGATAGATAGATAGATATTTGAATAAACCAAAAATTATTTTCCATTCTCTTGTTAGACATTTACTTTAATTCCAATTTTTGTTATAATAAACATTGCTGTTGTAAGTTTATTGAACTATCTTCAGATTCATTTCCCAAGGGTTTCTCTCTGGTAGATTTTTAACAGTGGAATGTGTTTCTCATGCAAATATCCAGATTTATGAAATAGTAATGCATTATTTTCTAAAGTTTATAAAATGTATATTTTCTCCAACAACATATAAGATTTTCATTGCTCTAATCTTTATCAACCTCTGACGTTATCAGAACTTAAATATTTTGCTTGAAAGGACTACGCAATTTATTGGTTTTTAATTTCCATGTTCCACATTGATATTTTTAGTATAGTTCCAGGAGACTTGTTGGCACTTCAGATTACGTCTTCCCAAAAATATCTGTCAAAAGTTTTGCCTATCTTGTTCTATTTGACTGGTTATCTGTATATTATTATTTAGTAGTATTTTTTAAATATTTTTAAAGGTTTTGTTTTAATTTCAGTTAACACATACAGTGTTATATTAGTTTTAGGTGTACGATATAGTTATTCAACACTTCCATATAACACCCGGTGCTCATCCCAAGTGCCCTGCTTAATCTCCAATTTAGTCGTAATTCTTTATATATTTTGGGATGAAAAGCTTTGCCAGTGTAAAATATTTGTCTTTCTCATTGGTAGACTATCTTTTCAGTTTCTGCATAGTGAATTCTGATGAATTGAAATCTGATTGAAATGTGCCAGTCTCTTATGCTTTTTGTGTCTTTTAGGGTTTTCTGTTAATTTTTTTGTCTTTCCTGTTTCCTGTTTTTGTCTTTTTCAGGGTTTTCTTTTCTCAGGTGATAAACGTATGATCTAAAGGTTTTATGATTTTGCCTTTGTTTACTTAAGTTCTTAGTATACTTAGAATTGGCTTCTGTGTGTGAGGTGAAATAGTGTTAGACTACATTTTTTAAATATGGCTTTTAATATGGTTTACAAATTGTTCTGAGATCAATCAGTAAATCGTCCTCTCCAAGTCCCAGTTAATGAAAAATTTGTGGTAGTTTTACGTGTTTGAGAAAATTTTAGCATTTTGGCTTTGCCTGCAGAGGAAAAATGAAATGAAAAGCTAAGAAATTATCCGGCAAGTTTATCTTTTTTGACAACTGATATAATGTATTTTTAAATTCGAAATAAAACCTTTCTGGGGCACCAGTCAGGTAAGCGTCCATCTCTTGGTTTTGGCTCAGATCATGATCTCCAGGTCCTGAGACCAAGCCCCGCATCGATCCTTTCCCTGCTCATTCTCTCTCTCTCTTATAAAAATAAATAAATAAAATCTTTAAAAAAAAGCCCTCTCCATTAAATATTATTATTTGTGCCTGAAATGTTTAATGTGTCAGATTGTTACACTTAATTACACTCTATAGCTAAAATCCATTTTATATAATAGTTTTTTAAGCAATTAATTTAGAAGTATATGAGTGATTATTCAATATGACATTTGTATCTTAATTGGTGAGTGTTTGAGAATAATTTTCTATTTGAATAACTTTTAAGTGGAAGATTAATCAAGCTCTATCTCATCTGACTTTTAATAATTTTGCTAACTTCATATGTATCAGGTATCATCTAAAAAATACTATGCCATTTCTCTGTATTTTAATCTGACATATATCAGATTTAAAATATAACATTTTATTGTTGATTCATTTTACACTATATTTCCAGTCTGTGGTAAAACTAAATAGTGTTTCAATCACTTAGGGACATTTACACAAGTGTTCACAACTTGCTTTAATATAAATTCTTACCATGTCTAAAAATACACATCCAGGAGAAAATGGTTTCAACTAAACAACTCATGATTTAGGATGCTTTATCTCATACCTTTAATCCAAACTTCTCGATTCAGACAGAAAGGGATTTTTAACAGTCCACTCTTTTATGCTTTCTTAAAATAAGAGCTTTATCTTATCTTAACATTGTGAATATATATTGCCCAAAGTAAAATCTATATGTATATTATGAAGAAGGATGTCATATTGATCTTTGAAAATCACTTCTCCTTGATTCTTCTAGTGCCTCTTTTATAGTAAGAGAAGGTGGTGACCATTATTGTCTATTTCGTAACATCTATTCTTTAGGAAAATATATACAATATTTTAAATACATTTTCTCTATTAAATTGTATGTCTACTTTGTGTGAAAGTTCTTTTAAGATTATTTAATGGGAATGTAGTATTATTTTATGGCACAAATTTGCATCAAAGAAAGGAAGGAAAACAAAAAGCTTAAAAAACAGTTTGACATTTTTATTTTTAAAAATGATTTGCTTATCTTGAGAAGTAGATGATGCTGTAAAAAGTACATCAAATTTAAAAGGGAAACAAGTGTCTCAGTACATTCTGTTTCTCACTTCATGATATTCTGCATTACATGTATCTGTGAAGCTCTCCTGATTCAGGCAGGACATCCGGTCAGCCTCCATCTGCAGGGTCTGATGCAAAGTGGTCAGCAAAGAAAGAGGTATGATCTCCTCGCATTGAATCTAAATGCCAGTGGAAGCTCATCCTCTCTGTACTTCTATCATACTCCCACTGGTAGACAGCTTATACTTGATTGTTTGAATGCCCTCCTCTGTATATTGGAGAAAAGGAGGGGAAATTGTTATCACAGGGATGGTGGGGTTCACATTAGGTACTCACTGTTTAGAACATTTTTTTTTTCTTTTAATCTGCACCTATTCATTCCTTTTTAAGGTTTGCCTTCAACTTTTGGCTAGTGCCTCTAATGTATTTTTAATTCCATTATTCTACTCTATTTCCTCAACCATTCTTTGCTAGTCTTTCATATCTCCCTCATTTTCTTCTACTTGAAACAGGCCCATGTTTCTTTCACCTAAAAATAGTCTTTCATGAAGTTGCCTTCCTCTGGGTTCAGACTTGCACCTTACTACCAACTATATTCAGCAGGCTTCTGTCAAACAGAAACACACGCCTTTGCCAAACACAATGTACATTTCCTTTTAAAAAAAATTTAAAAAGTGTGTTTCAAACTCTGTTTTGTCTGCTTCCCTGTTACTATTCTAAATCTGCCAGAACAGGGCCAATTCAACTTCATGTAGTCAGACTCTGGGCTTTACCTTTTAATATATGTGTGTGTGTGTTTATCTCTTATCTGTGTACTATGAGTTGATGTTTAATCATTGGGATTATAACTAAATGCTGTATTTCTCCAAGGAATATCTGTTACAGATGTTAATTATAGATAAGAGAGCAATACTATACTGAGAAAAATGTCATTTTTGTTGATTTAAAATAGTATCATTGTCATTTTCTAGAACAGCTTACCATTTATTCCTGATTACCTTGAAATAGAGAAACTGTTACATCTGTATAATTAAATGTTTCAGGTTAATTTGACTGTAAGTTGTTCAGTAATAAATGTTAGTCACGTATCCTCAGTTTTGATTGTTTTAGGCACATGCTACCGAAATGTAGAGTGACTGAATTGGAATAGGGCAGCCTCTGCATATAAAAAGCCAACAGCATTCTCTGTAATTTCCACTCTGGGCTGAAATTATGAAATTATATATAATTTAGAAGTTATGATTTTAGTTGAACTGATGCTCTCTGTAGAATTTATGTAGACACAGAAGAGAGGAAGAAATAAGAAAACAATTTTGGTAAGTCTTCGAACCTATCTTGGGAGCTGGGTTTGCAACTCTCTTTGGGAAAAATGTTAGCCTACAACTTAGCTGAGTCATGAGCAGAATTGATTTTGGTTGTGAAACTTCCATAACATCCCAGAGGGCAATATTTCAGAATGAGGAGACCTCCTGGGATTGGAGTGAGAGATGAATTTTAGGGTGCTAAAAGGACCCTGGGGATTGAAGATCAGATTGACAATATCTAGCCATTTTCAGGAAGGAAGAATTTATATTAATGTAGCGTGTTCATATACTCAGAACTTTAAAAGGTCATAGCTTGTATCAGGTGTTTATAAGAAATTCTGTGAGAGTGAAGAATGACTTAATTTTTTAATAAATGGGATGATTTACTTTTCATAGCTTATATTATAAAGTACTATAATTATTTATTCATCTAACATAAATTACTGCAAAACTGCTATATTTTAAATATTTTCATCAAAGTTGTGCATAAAGAGAAAAAATATGTGCATACGGACTCTCAAGAAGTTTTGAATTTTAGAATAAATGTGATAAAGCATGCCATGTCAGACATCCGTTCAGGCTGTGGAAGAAATAGAGTTTCAGCTGGGCTTGGGAAAGGTGGGGGAAATCTTCAAGCAAATGATGCTTGACCTTGGTTCTGAGACATCAGTGGGTTCCTTCCCAGGGGGAACTGAGTGGTAGGAAAATATCTAGTATGAAAACAAAGGCATACATGAACAAAACAGTATAGTGCTTTTGGGAACTGCCCAGATTGTCTGAGAGACATAAGGTGGAAGAGGAAATAGGAATAGATTGTGATGTGAACTTTATTTCTTGACTGGGCAAAAAAGAGCTATTTAAAGATAAGCACAGAAGGACTAGTTTTGAATTTTAGAAAGATCAGTGCAGTAGGTAGAAGTGAGGATAGTTAATTTTAGAAGAATGATTTGGATACAGGAAGATAAATTAAGAGATGATTTAATATAGTCTAGACAAGAAATAATCATCCTGAAATACTGTGGTTTGAGAGAAGGGTGCATTTATGAATGAGATCAGGAAATCTGAATATTTAAACATCATAATTCAGTGGGTGGAGGAGTAATAGAAATGTGTCTTGGACAATATTTCTAATTTTGCTGTCTGTGAGGTGATTGTACTTATTCCTAAATTAGAAAATATAACAAAAAATGTAAGTTTAGAGTGAAAGTAAATACCTCCTTAAATTGTGTGCCTAGACACCTCACTTTTCTTACCCTGTTACCAACACTGGTATCTTATTTACCTTTGGCACTTATGGAGTTGTGGCAGGCCTCATAAAGAAGCTGGGTTCCAGTCCTGATATGTACTCTTTGTAGCTAGCTGAATTTTTTAATATCTTAATTATTAAAATAACAAATTTTAAAACGTAGAATAACAAGATGTTAAATGGAGATTCCTTACCTTCTTTTAAATAAGAACCTCTATGACAGACATCAGATACTAGAATTAGTATAATACCCTTATTTCTTGGAAATAATTTTTAAAAAGAATGTTAGGGACACCTGGGTGGCTCAGTTGGTTGAGTGTCTGACTCTTGATTTTGGCTTAGGTCATGATCTCACAGTCGTGAGATTGAGCCCCAGTTCTGGCTTGCGCTGGGCATGGAAACTGCTTAAGATTCTCTCTCTCCCCCTCCTTCTCCCTCTGCCCCTCCTCCCACTCACGTGCTCTCTCTCTTTCTCAAATAAATAAATCTTTAAAAAAAAGAATATTACAAAGTCAATTCAGTTGGTCTAGTATCCTTTAACAGATCAAGTATATGGAAAGGGATTTGACTTTGGACAGGAGAAAGATTAAGATATTTTCTAGAAAAAAAAGCTAATACAAGGCTGATTCCAAAGCATCCCCCACCCTTGGAACAAATAGGAGTGAAACCTCTTTCTTTTCAAATCGAGTGAGTTGGATTTCCATGGCAACTTATTTTTATGCTTGAAATTTGGTCTGTGAGTAGGGATACATAATCACCAGTAAGACTTACAACTGAGAAAACTAAAGCTAAATTATTGACATGTTATACTGGAATTAGTCTCCCTGAGCTTCTGGAGAGGAAGGATACATAAATGTTTCCATTAATGCGATGTTGGTCATTCAGGACAGAGAGCCAGAATAGGACCCTCAGAGGCATTGAATGCCCTTTTAAACAAAAAGCTGAAGGGCACTTCTGGATTCCTAGATTTTAGGGAAGGATGTCAAATGATAAGGGCAACCCCTTCTACTAGCCTCAATGAGACACTACCATAAGCTATGTCTAATACCCCAACTCCAAGAACTCTGACAAAGTTAGGGCTTCAATTCATCGACCAATTTTTTGTAACAATCTCTCAACCTTCAAGGTATCTTCTCTCTTTTTCATACTTAAATTGTAATCCCAGGGCCAATCATTATACTTACTTCTTAGTAGCACCCACAGCTCCCTTGTTCTTCTCTCAAATGTTGTGTTTTCTTTGCAAAACATAACCATGCTGCAAACCAACTGTACTGAGTTAAACTGTGCCTCCTTAAAAAGACAGGTTCAACATCTAACACCTAGTAGATATGACTGTGATTTTATTTGGAAATGGGGTTTTTGAAGATGTAATTAGTTAAATTAAAATGAGGTCACACTGGATTAGAGAAGAACATAATACAATGACTTGTGTCTTTTTTTTTTAAGATTTTATTTATTTTTTTTAAAGATTTTATTTATTTATTCGACAGAGACAGAGACAGCCAGAAGAGAGAGGGAACACAAGCAGAGGGAGTGGGAGAGGAAAGCAGGCTCATAGCGGAGGAGCCTGATGTGGGGCTCGATCCCATAACGCCGGGATCACTCCCTGAGCCGAAGGCAGATACTTAACCGCTGTGCCACCCAGGCGCCCCTTAAGATTTTATTTTTAAGTAATCTCTACGTCCAATGTGGGGCTCAAATTCACAATCCTGAGATCAAGAGTCACATACTCTAACAACTGAGCCAGCCAAGTATCCTCAATGCCTGGTGTCTTTATAAAATGAGGAAACAGAGACATACACAGACACATAGAGAGAGTGCCATGTGATGATGGAGGCAGAGATTGGAGCTGTGTGCCACAAGCCAAGGAACTCCAAGGAGTGACCAACAATTAGAAGCCAGGAGAGAGGCATGGCAAATTCTAAAAGACAAATGACACAGATTCTATAACAAGACAATGACGTGGGATTAAAAGAAGGGGGTTTCTGGATTCATTGATACTTTAAAGCACATACCAAGAAAACTGGAATGTGTTACTTATTAGATCTTGATTTGAAAAATCATTAAAAAATTTCTAATAAATTAAGAAAAGTTAGAGTATTTACTAGGCGTTGGATGTTATTAAGTTATCGTTAATGTTTTTAGATGTTCAATATTATATAATATAAGGGAAATATATTTTTGTAGATGAATACTCAAGTATCACAGGCTGAGATATTATGATATCTAAGATTTGTTTCCAGACACTTTAACAAGTAAAGGGCCAAAAAGGGGGAGACAGATGAAGTAAGTGTGGTGAAGTGTATATAATTGTAAAATAAGGGTGAGCAGTGCTAGTCCTGCTCTTCTGGAATTGTAAGTGTTCTGGATGCTAGTCCATCTTATTTTGTGTAGGGTTGAAAATATTTCTAGAAAATGTTTTAAAATAAAATCTAGATAGTGACTAAATATCATCTAATCCATTGCAACCATTCTACTCTGAGCCACCATAATCTTTTACCTGGATTATTGCTGTGGTCTTCTGACAAGTGTCTCTGCTTTTATCTTGTCCCTACTTATCCTTATCACTGAAAAACAGTTGACATGATTCTTTGAACATTAAAATCAGATTATGATACTTTTCTTCCCAAATTTATAATGGTTTCCCATTTTTATCAGAATAACAGCCTTTCAATGGCCTGAAAAACCTTAAATGATCTGGTGCCCTATTACCTTCCTAATAGTATCTGTGTTTTTCTCTCATTCACTCTGCTCCTGCCACAAGGCCAATCAGAACACACCAGGTACAGTCTTGTCTTAAGATCTCTGCATGGTCTGTTTCCCACTAGAACATTTGCTTCTAGATTTTCACATGACCAAAACCTACAACTCTGTCAGGTCTTTACTCAAAAGTCTTTGAAATATTAATTAAGGTGATAAGCTAGGTGTATGGTCAACTACAGCCCAAACTTCTATTATTATTTATAATGCCTAAAATTTTCCAAAGTAATTACCAATTATAATTCATTTGTTTATTTTCTTATTGTTTCCTCATCCCTCCACTCACTGTATGCTAGCTCCACAGGGATAGAGAGATTACTTTGTTTTTGTTTTTATACTGGTATGTGCTCAGCAATTTGAACAGTTCTTGGATATAGGAAATTATAAAGATTTCTTTGAAATTTAATTAACTAAATTTCCAAAATGTCTGAATTGCATAAATAAATTTATAAATATTTATAAGACAATTGATGTATTGAATTCTTTAATGTAATTCAAACATTTTAAAGAATTACAAGTCAGTGTGTGATAATAACTCAAGAAGAACAGTGTTAACATGAAACCAAGTACCCACAAGCCATTGGTCTCTCTTGCAAAGAAGATGAGGGACAACCTCCTAGTAAATACAATAACTTTTTAAAATTATTATTATGTCCAGGGATGGGTTTATGTCATGTTGTATTGATGACTTCAGATTTCTCTAAGGGAAGACTGTTTGACTTGCATTTTCTGATTGACCATAGCCTTTGAATCATAGGTAAGACTTGGCTCTGGGTTACATCTGTGATCTCTGTGAGTCTGACTTTTCCATGCAATTATTTCATATTATCTCACCAACCAACCTGTCAGTAACCTAAACAATCAGAAAATTCAAGAAATTCAACTAAAAGCATATTGTGTCTTAAATTATTTGAAAGATTCCAAAATTGTTTAAAATGTTGTAATCTCTTACATGACTGAAGTTAAAATCACAAGTATAAGCAAATTAGTATATTAAACATCTTAAAATCATATAGACAGTGTCAAGCTCTAATTTGTAAATTTGTGGTTTTTTCTTAAGTACTTGTCATTGGATTTTCATTTGACTGGCTGTGTGTATAAAATCCTTAAACATGAAAAGACATTGCACTAGAAAACAATAAACTGATTATTTCTAAACTGAACATACATATATATTACTAATAAAATTTTAATTTACTATCTTAGCTCCACTTTTTCTTTATTTTTTGGTGGATTTCTTCTCAGAGGACTGAAATTTGACTAATAATTGTGAACGTTGCAAGAGATACAGAGTTTAAGACATATAAGGCATTTTGTCTCAAACATGAGGGAAAGTAGGACAGCCCCATTGATAGCCATCCTTGTAATAGGGTTCTCAAAAGTCTGTGCTCTGTCAATGGGTTGTTTTTATACCCTTTCCCTAAGATTAATTTAAACACTTAACCTTATTTTTGTATAACCTCCTTACCTTTTATAGCTTGATTAGGTTGTAGGAAATTCTTACTCCAAAGTAATTCATCATTTGATTAAAATTCATTGATCTAATGAGTCTAATTCTACTCTGAATTATTTCCTTATGTTTCCTTTTCTGTAGGACCTTGGCTTTTGTTGATGTTTAAATGTCATGAAATTTGATTCTGCATATTTCTTCCTACTCTTTCTGGCTCTAATGTCACAACACTTAAGCCATTCTGCAACTGCTTCTACTTTAGGCCCACCAACCAAATACTGTTTTTTTCCTTTAATCATAATGGAACGAGGTCTACTCCTCTACCAATGTTTGGCGGGCCATATCCAAACATTCCAGGCAAATTGTTCCATCCATTACATCGTTTACTAAAAATCGTGCTAATATACTTATTTGATATACAGTATTTGGAGAGGCTGGTTCAGAATAGAAGAAAATAAAACCATAAATAAAGCCTGAGAAGAGATTAAGAAAACAAAAATGAAAAGCCATAGTGTCCATTGCTAAGACCATTAAACCTGTAAGTTATTCAAGGAACAAGTCATATTTAGGGAAATAAAACATCACAAAGATAAGGTAAAGCCTATTCTTGTCATTTTTAAAATTCTGTTTATTCTCCTACAGTTCAATATTTAAGGTAATGATAAAATTTTAATATTTTTTGTCATTTCAGCTGTATCTTTGTATATCGTTGTATTTCTTTGGCTCACTCAATATTTTTAATGATAAAATTCTACAAGATTATGTAATGAAAAAAATTTCCTAAAAATAATTGTAAATAAAGTACTAGAGTTTAAGAGTGAGATTAATATTTTGAAATCGGTTAATCATTTTTGTTCACATTAGGGAAAATAATATTTTTCGAAATAGTGTCTTTTTTAAAAGTCTAAGTTAATTGCATTGAGCTTAAATCTTAAATGTTTTATGCTCTCTTTTTAAAGAATGATAATATAGAACATACTTTCAAAGGAATTAAAAGATTGTAGGTAAGATACTGCTAGAACAGCCTAAAGAGTATATTCTTGGGGTGGGGGGGAGGTAGAATTTCTATTCAGATTCACTTTCTGTATCCTACATACAAAAGTGATTGTGTTCACTCTGTGGAATCTCCTTCAGGTAATTAAGTTGTTAATTAACTGAATAGACTTGTTTGTTTGAATTTTTGGCATTGGTACTCTGAGTAAGTAAAATTGATTTTCTAGGGAATGATTTTCATTCAGTATGACCAACTAGGGTCTGGCTATCTGAGTATGAAAAACATGTTTTTAAAATGTATTATCTATAAAGCATGAGGAAGAACATATTAGGAGACCATAACAATTCCCATGAATAATGCTTACATGAATAAGAAGTGTGATTTGGAGAACAATATCCTTATGCTTTCAGTAAGCTGTTGAGCAAGCCAAGGATTCTTAATTCAAAGTGCATTCAATATTTATACAAGCCCAGTTTTGTGTTCACTTTCTGTGTTTTTCAAAGATGTATACAACATTAGTATAAGCTCTATAATCAATTACACAATCCAGAAAGTTAGGATGTATTAAATTAATAAATAAACAAGTCAAACCAATTTAACTGTCTTTTAATTAGAACTAATTATACTAAAAAATTTAGTCTAAGTGGCAAGTTATTATTTATGGTATATAATTATCCATGGAGTATTTAACAGTTTTTTCCTTAATCATGAAATTTAATAAATTGCTATAAAAACTTAACCATAGTGACTAAAGTCAGCTCTTTGTTAAATGGCACTGGAATGTCCTAGTAAATTATGATTCCTGACATTCCCTGAAATTCCTAGAAATGAATTTGCATAATTAGAGAGTATTTATAGAGGATAGTTCATTTGTATGCCTACACCTGAATTCAGGAAGGAGTTAAGCGTGGAGGGACTTCTTAAGGGAAACCCAAGGCCTCTTTAATATGGATGGGAGGGTAATAATTTATTTACTTCCCTACAACCCTCTAATCAATACATTAGCATTTGTGTTCTTAAAAGTTTCCATTCTATAACCATATGTTTCTCTAATGTGAATGGGCATGACCACACAGTCAATGAAAGAAAATCCCACAAATCACATAAAACAGTGGTCTTTATCCTATGACACATGTGCCTTTGGCATTACAGGAAAGCATTTAAAAAACTCATTCACAGGTTGTTTTAAAGGCGTATTTTCCCTGATCCTTTACCTCTATATATACTTTTTCCTAGTGTGACCTGCTTGACAATTACATTTCCTGTTCTGGCTCCTTCACAATTATGTTTCTGTCATTTTCACAGAAACAAGCACATTTTGCATTCCAATAAGGTGCATTACCTTATACCGCAAAAATCTCAGGATCATTAAGCAAGGAGATAGTTATAATAACCTTATACAAGCTTTATAACCCTGCCATACACCTTAATTAACTGCAATTCCAATAAAATTTATTTTTATGATAAATATTTTCAAAAGTAGTAATCTCTAATGTTATTGTGGTCAGCGGTGAACCTCTAATACATGAAATGTTATCACAAGCCAGAATAAAGCCTTATCAGTATAGTAAAATTCTTTGTAATTATATGTAAATTATAAATAATTTAAATATAGACACAATATACTTTGTTTTAAAATATGTGCACATAAACATATATAAAATATGTATTGTAGAAATTCTTTGGAGAAGTGAAATTGAAATCAAAGTTCAAGAAAAAAATAATGCAGGGGCACCTGGGTGGCGCAGCGGTTAAGCGTCTGCCTTCGGCTCAGGGCGTGATCCCGGCGTTATGGGATTGAGCCCCACATCAGGCTCCTCCGCTATGAGCCTGCTTCTTCCTCTCCCACTCACCCTGCTTGTGTTCCCTCTCTCACTGGCTGGCTCTATCTCTGTCAAATAAATAAATGAAATCTTAAAAAAAAAATAATGCAAAATATATGACTATTAAAGAAGAGCTTCTGTATTCTTTCAAAAAATGATTGCAGACTTGAAATTATTAGCATATATTCAATATATTTAGAAGAGATGCAAGAATCAAGCGATTTGAAATATGGTGGGAAATATATCCTTTGCTATTATTTATAACTGATAAAAATTTCACAGATCAACTTGAAAATGCATTGCATATAAAAAATTATTTATGGTTTTAGGAGAAAAAAAATAACTTAAAAGATCACTGATCCAGACTCCAATCCATTTGCCTAATTTGCTTGTTTTCTGCTCTTTAATTATTGCTTGAGTCTGTTCACAAACACTGTGACTTTTGTGCAGACTCCTGGGATTATTTGCTTCCTTTGACAAGCAAAGATGTTTAGTTTCACTTTGTAAACCTTGACACCAACGGCAATCTTTCTCTAAATGTATTCCATGGAAGGCAAGGATCCTGATCCCAAGGCTCTGGCACTGACATTCTAGGTTTATCAATAACTCATCACTGATGACTGATAGGGGAGAGAACCTGAACAATGGCCATTATTGCGTCATATTTGGATGACTTTAGAAGTTCCATCTTTCATCCTTGCATAATAACCTTTTCTCACTCTCTTGTCTTAAATGAGATGTTGTTTAATATGTTCTGAATATTTTTCACTTATCAGAGAATGTCACTGATGATTACATTATTTGAATCCATGAAAAATATATCAACTATATAAAATACATGTGTATTAGCAATAAACTAGGTACTTCAGATGGCAGGTAAAAATTAATTATTTTTAAAAATGTAATTTGCTTTGGAGGTCTAAGCAGTAATGTCTAATATGTACTCAGCTAAGGGTATCTAAAAAGAGTTGATGGAAATATTTAGCTAGGACTTGAGGGAGAAAAGTAATGATAGCTATCATTTAACGAGTCCTTATTATATGCCAAATATTTTATATTTTATTTTCTTATTATTCCTGAGGTAAGACATGATTTATTGTTATTTTTACCCCCATTTTATACATGAGGAAGCTAGTCTTTGGGAGATTAAGTAACTTATCCAAGTTATATGTGTACTAAATGCAAAAGGTGAAATCAAAACTCAGATCAATTGGATTTCAGACCAGCTCACTATGTCTTAGAGATAGAATTTACTAGTAGAGTGAAATACATAAACATCGGCAAGAAGATAAGGAGGAAAATAGTTTGCTTGATACCTAATGTTATGCACAATAGAGCAACAGACATCACAGCTATAAAGTTAGATTGAGCCTCAATGTGAGCTTCACTGACATAATTTTGTGTTTATCAAAATCAATATGATTTATTTCATAGTCATTTATATTAAAGAGTGACAGGCTACAGAAAATCTGTATTTAAGAAGCATGTGAAATGAACATTTTACTTTCTGTTTCTCACTATAGAAAATATTTTTAAAACGTTACTGTTTTATTTTAATTTTTGTGTTAATCTTTTAAAGGCTCAAAGTTTTTTAAGAAGCATGTGAAATGAACATTTTACTTTCTGTTTCTCACTATAGAAAATATTTTTAAAACGTTACTGTTTTATTTTAATTTTTGTGTTAATCTTTTAAAGGCTCAAAGTTTATGTAATCCAAGATGTGGAATTCAGTGATTGAGAAGTATTAGCAATAGTACATACTTAAAATGCAAATTTTGGCAGAAACTTAAATCCTGATAAGAAAGTTTAGATGAAACTTGTGGTGATTATATGATTTTTAAATTAATATAATGTGTTCTTTTTTTAAAAAAAAATGTTAGCCGAGTTGGTATTTTTGGAAGTGAAATCACATACCAGGGCAACCCTAAAAATGTATGCATGATCTACAAGCAATTGAAAATACTAACAGATTCTTGACCTTGAAAAGATTATAATCCTCTGTTATCTCAGGATTTTATCATTTGCCACAAATAGCAAATCATCTTCTACTGCTTTGAGCCCTGGTCAGATGATTCTTCCCCTCATATTTCTCAAGGTTATTTTTTAAATTCTTTATTATGCATCTGTAATGAAAGATTAATTCACAATGTCCCAACTGAGGGCTTTAGTGTAAATACAAGTACATACTTTAAAAAAGCATGAGAAATACTCAATATGAAATATGATATAAAATGCAAAGTGACTCTATTCCCAATTGCAGATTTCTTGCACACTGAGGAATTTAACATACTATGAATCTCCTGGACCCAACTTCCACATCAGATCCAAAATGTAGACCAAGGTAACTTACTGGGTCCTACCAAATTCAGGGTATGCCTTAGATTTTAACAAAGCAGGCCTGAGGCAGAGTTGCTCTTGTTAGATAGTGAGAAGAGGGTTTTACACAGACCTCAGAGAGCGCCAGCTTACTGCAACTCAAATGCTTAAAACAAATGCTTACTTAACTCAAATATACACAAAACATTTACTTATGATGTAAGATTTGTTCATTTAGAGTCTTGTGCTATAAGAAGTTGAGGGTTTGTGAGCAACCATTAGTCTTGTATGCAGGTTATTTCTTGGTTAGTGAGTACAATCTTCTGGCTATCATTGCTGTCCCCCCAAAAAGATAAATTCTGTAAAAAGCAGTTTTACTGAAGAGAAAAAGAAGACAAACAATGACATAAGATTTTCCTACTCATAGATTTGGATATTCTATATGAGATTCCTGGAAACACAATTTTGTATCTCCCACTTATTATTTATTTATTTGTTTGTTTGCTTAAGATTTCATTTATTTGAGAAAGAGAGAGCAAGAGAGCACAAGCAGGAGGAGGAGGGCAGAGGGAGAGGGAGAAGCCCCTCTCCACTTTATTTTTAAATGCTCCCATTTACATATATGTCTCTGAACTTAACAGCTACTTTTAAAACTATGCATTTTGATTAACACTTACCATGGCTCTGGAGAACAGATTCAATCTCTTGTGGTTCCCAAGGCACTACACCCACCACAGGGTCCCAACGATACTGAGGAAGGCCGTAGGAGGACCCAGTCAATAATAAACTGAAGAGTTGTTTCCAAGAGGAAGGACAGAAGTGACTTGCAGAAGGCATCTCCGGGAGACTGATGGGAGATGAATAGTAAGCCAAAAATACCTAACCATTGGCATTGACTACCAAAGGTCTAACTAGATTAATTTTAGAGAAAAACCCAAGTCTCTGAGATGAACTACTTTCAAAGTGGCAATAGGACAGTACATGACAGGATGGATACACTTCTTTCTTTTGCACGTGATACAGTTGATAGCAAAGGAAGACACCAAAATAACTACTGAATTATTTATATATAAAGTGTCAATTTATCAATAATTTCCTAAAACAGGACTGTCATGGACTAATTAGGTCTTCCTACCCTCAGGTTGAAAAGTATGATCTTCCAGACTACAAGTCCCCCTTGAATTCTGAAGCCTTCTCTTAGGACTTGAAGGCTAGAAAAGATCTCAAGGCTGGACATGGAAACTACTACGTCACCTGTTCATGTGCTAAATAATCTGAACTTCAAGACTTCCCAATGCAGACAACATCATATACATTCCATAGAACTGACAGTGACTCCACCAACTCTTCTCCTTCTCAAGAATATCCCAGGTAAGGGTGAGATGAGAAAATTAATTATTCTTTAGCAGATATAGGAGCTTAAATATACATCGGGTTCCAGTGCTTAGCTTGAAACCTTTTCATTAACACTTTACTTTAAAATTAATCTTTATATTTTATTAAATGTAATACTTACAAGGGTATATATTAAAAATACATTTAGAAAAGTAGACATATTGGACCCTTTCTTCAGTGGATATCATTTATCATTCTATGGAACTTCGTGGAACTGCAAACTATTTTGTAAGTCCTCATATAAACTCATAGCAATATATGGATTGAGAGAGAATGAAAATTATGTGCAACACTGGTACATAGGACCTGAGCTTAATGTGTCATGTTTGTGAAAGTTGAAAGTTAATACTTGTTACCCTTGCTATTATTTTTCTTTGTAGTTCAACATTTTCATCATAGATACCAATGATTCAAATACTCTCACAGCTCCAATATAAATACCATTATAACTTAATCTTTGCTTCCTTATTTATGTTTTTAGACTAGAGTTTGAAAAGGGAATTTATTGGCTTAAAGGGCACACATATTTGAAAGGCTTTTTGATGAGTTTAGCCAATGAAATAGGCAAATATTATTGTAGTATTTAATTTTAAAATATGTACAACTGTTTTCTTAATTAAATCATTTTAATATATTCACAGTTGTGCACACATCTCCACACCTAATTTAGAACATTTTCATCATCCCTTAAAAAAGCTCCATACTCAACAGCAACTACTTTCTCTTGCCTCCTCTCCCCAAACCCTGGAGCTGTCTCCATGGGCTCTATGGGCTTCCCTATTCTGGATATTTCATTTAATGGTCTTGTTATTATTTTGAAAGCTTCTTTTCTTAACATTGGTTATTGTTCAAAGATTATTTCAATAGAGTCCAAAGAAAGTCATTGCACTAAATCAAATCAGCACAATTATATACATAGAAGAGAAAGTATACTATTTTCTATACTTTACAAGAAGTAAATATAATTACTATAAAATAACAAGCAGTAAAATATAATATTGCAAAAAGGAAAAGGAACAATTTGAGTGTGCTTACTAAACCTTATTCAAAGCTCCCTAAAGACCAGCTATTGTTTCTTTCCTTTGGTAATCCTTCCTTGCTCACTCATGTTGCTGTTCATGTAAGCCCCCTAACACTTTAATTCAGAACTAAAGATTTCATGCCAATCCCTTTACTTAACACAGTAGGAAAGAATGAATTTGTACATTTCAATAATATGAAATACCTAATTCCACTTTTCCCCAATTTAAGCTGCTTTTCTTAAATATTGCATAAGCTTGTGGTAATTTGATTTCATGTTTTCACTTAAATTATATACATTAGTACCACTGAAATTAATCTCAATACAGCATTTTAAAATAATTAGAAGAGAAGCAGACTGGGAGTAACTTAAATTAAAACACATACCAAAATTATATGGCTTCCTAAGAAGGAATAGTGTTTAGAAATAATTACATTTTAGGAAGAAAAATGCCTAATTTGTATTCCATTTCAATTGTGGGCTATAGGTTACCATGTTATATACAAGAGGAAAGTGAAAATGTTTATTCAGGGAAAAATAGAATATATACATACATATATAAAATAAATAAAACTTTGATTTTTTTAAAAAAAGATTTTATTTATTTATTTATTTGACACAGAGACAGCCAGTGAGAGAGAGACAAGCAGGGGGAGTGGGAGAGGAAGAAGCAGGCTCCCAGCAGAGGAGCCTGATGTGGGGCTCGATCCCAGAATGCTGGGATCACACCCTGAGTCGAAGGCAGACGCTTAATGACTGAGCTACCCAGGTGCCCCAAAACTTTGATTCTTTTATTTAAACTTTGAATTTAATTATGATGAATTTATTATATTTCATACCTTTGAAGCCTTCTTATATATTTCATATCCTAGAATAATGCAAATAGCTATGGCTCAGTTACTCTAATGATTAATGATTAAAGGCTGGATGCTATAGTAAATGTAAATTGACAAGGTCGTGCTAATTAACTTCTAATCTTGATTCTGGTATGACTGGCCATGATGTCACTTGATCTCTTCCAAACTCTGTTTTATTTCTGAAATATTAAATCTCTATAATATCTCAGTACTTCTCAAGTATTGATGCATTTTATCCTTTATATAAAAGATAAATTTGAACATATTAGTCATATGACCTCTAATTTTCTTTTGACTTTAATTTTTGTTGTTTACCAGCCTTAAAATGTGCTAGAAAGTATTTAATCTTAGAACAATTTCTAGTCACATGCCATTAATGAAAACTTTGCTTTTCTAGTGAAATTTCAGAATTAATGCACTGCTTTCAACATTGTATACAAAAGATACTTAAATGTTCCTTTTCGATTGGCATAAAAAATAACTAAAACAGAGTGTTTTGACTATATTTTAGATTTGTGGGGTAACTACATCAATTATTGTTTAAGCCAGAGCTCTTTTGAGAGTGAAATGAAATGTCAATAAAATACGTAGTAAGTGGGAATGTCCTGGGAAATTTGAAACATATCGATTTGCAAGCATATATGTAGGCAAAAAGCAAAACCATCTTATAGGAGAACCTAAATCTTTAAGAATGATATGATATATCTCTTAGATGTATCAATGAACATACCTATTTAATATTAATTGTTAGCATCTCAGGAAAGAATGATCTCATTTGGACACTGTTTTCATTATTGTTTGTCATTCAGTCTATTTTCATAAGTCACTTGCAACTGACCTTCAATGTAAATATCATAATCAATACAGATAATGTCAGGGCAGCATTTTGGTGCCCTCTCCTTCAACATGCAAATATCAGACCTCTACTGGAATGTTCCAAACTCACCACTCACATATATATATGTATATATATAATATAAACCACATATGTCAATATATATCAAATAAAATCATGTGGTAAAGAAATCATGTAGTAAATAAATATCGTAAATATAGTAAATTAAAAATGTAGTAAAAAATGTAGTAAATAAATCATGCAGTAAATGAAATCATATAATAAATAAAATTGTATAGTGAATAAAATCACATAGTAAATAAAGTGATATACCTATCACAAAGCTTGTAGCAATAGAATATAAAACAACTTTGCAATATGACATGAGGGGTCTGTTCTCTGCTTTGTCACTTAGTATCACATAGTTTCTAATTTTGGTTAGTTTTCAAAAGGGGATAATAATACTCTATTTGCAAACATGGTTATGAAAAACAAAGTCTGTAGTGATATATGCAAAAGTTTTATAAAATATGACCAGACTGCTTTACAGTAATGTTAATATATGTATATGTACATACAAAATTAAATTACTAATTATTATTATTTGCCAGTTATATGTATAAGTATACTTGCATTATGTAAGTATAAATAGGTATAAGTATACAAAATCATTATTTTGCCTCTGGGGCTTTCTTATAGTCCGTTGTTTCATGGATTAGTAGGTTTTATCTTGTACATGCATATGCATGTGGATATGTACCATAGAGAATACCTAAGGGCCTTCAACAGTGTGGGTATTGAAATAAAATTGTGTCCATATTATATTGCACCATCTCCTTCAAGCCCATTGCCATTTTTCTAATATTAAATTTTGGCTTATAATGTTTTATAAAAATATGCTGAATTAACATGATGTGATCTCTATTAACAGAGACTTGGTTATGACTATTACATATCATTCAAGGGAGAGGGTTTTTTATCATCAAATTTATGTTTACAGAAATATTTTTCTCACATTACGCTAATATTGGAAATTGAGGAGGAAATCTTTGTGTTACATTTTTGGCAAACATTTGAACTATTATATATATAACAAGTTATTTATTATTTATCTAAAAACGCTGTAACAAAACTAATTGCTTGTTTTCTGCCATTGTTGCCAGCATAGTCATGAACAGAAAGGTGGAAGTGGAAAAGCGAGTATGTCACATATCAAGAAGTCCATGTCCCAGTTCTTGAAACCATGATGTCACCCAATTTCTCTAGACAGATGTTTGTTCTGCACCATAATAATTCATTTTAAAATGGCAACAAAATGTGTAGTGAGCACTATGAATGAGGGAAATAAATACGGATAAACAATTGAAATACAGTAGCCCAATTAATGCATAAACATTGAATAATCTTGCCTCCTAATAAAGAGATACCGATGTATGTACCTCATGTGTTCCACACTTATCCAATTCCTATGTATTATTAAAGCCCAATCTTGAGTTGAATTATGTTTAAAATGTTACATTTTAACTATAATTAGATGGGTACTTAGATATATTATTTTTAAGTTTTATATTATTAAAGTCATGTATGAGAATCACATAGAAACTTTGAAAAAAGGGGGGAACGTGTTGGCTTGTTTGCAGATAACGGACCGGGTAAGATCATCACTGTCACGGGACTTAATCTGTACATTCTCAGTCTCAATCTTAATGACATGTCAGCATAATGTCAAGGAAATGACACACATACAGTGTGAATGACAAGAACCATTAATGCATTTCAAAACGTACAGCTACGTGGTAAAACGTAAACCAGTGGCTCCATTGCAGCATATGCTAGTCATGAAAAGATATAAAGAGGCTAATTAAGAAGAACTAGGGTTACGAATATTTCTGGTGATCTGAGAGGAACTCTTCAACTTAAATTTTCCAAAATAAATATAAGGTGACTTCAATCACTACTTCAAACCATTAATTTGGACTAAATAGCTAACTTAGATTCCTCATACTTTTTGAACATTTTCACTGTCTAGGCTCGTAATATACACATTTGACATATAAGAAAGGAAACTGAGCCACAATATGGGACATTTAAAATATTCTCAAATGGAAATAAGAAGAATAAATTAAAATTTCGTGGCAATAAGATTTAAATGTGCTACAAAATTTAGTAGTAAAGACTTGCCAGTATTCTTAATTAGAGTACATATGCAACATTTTTCTCAGCCCAGGGTACCGTTGTTATTTATTTATTTATTTATTTATTTATTTATTTATTGCATTCAAGGAATTTTCTTTATTTTTCAATGTATTTAAACATAATATGGACAATGTAATATATATATATATGCATATATATACACATATATATTCTGTAATGTAAATATATATTCTGGCTCTATTTTTGTGTTAGGTGCTTGAGGGACTTTTTTTTTAAGATTTTATTTATTTATTTGTCAGAGAGAGAGAGCACAAGCAGGGGGACCATCAGACAGAGGGAGAAGCAGGCAGAGGAGAGGCAGGCTCCCCACTGAGCAAGGAGCCCAAAGTGGGACATCCAAGGACCCTGGGATCGTGACCTGAACCAAAGGCAGACACTTAACTGACTGAGCCACCAAGGTGTCCCTGCTTGAGGGACTTAAATAGCCAAGCAATGTATCCTGTCAGTGCTTTAACCCTATAGTCACAAAATAAAAATGTTACTATATGTACTCTAATTTCTAACTTTCACCAAAAATTATTGTCCAGTACTCCCTGGTAATGGGTTTAACAACTCCTCACATCTAAAATCATTTCATTATCACTAATGTGTGTATTGTTATATTGTATTGGGTATGCCTTTAACAAACAGGAAAAGAAAACACTGTCCTCCTTCTTAAAGAACTCACAATTTTCTAGGAAATTATACAAGCAATCAAGTAACAAAACATTATGATGTTTACGACAATAAAACAGCTCACATAGAACAAAGAGTAACTTTGTCTGTTGAAAATTATATTTCACGAGTTGCATACAAGCCCCAAACTGGAAAAGACGTTTATACCATGTAAGATCAATAAAGAATTGTCATCTGAAAACTAAAAATATACACTACATCTCATTGAGGGAAATGTAAAGAAATCAACCTACAGGGGAAAAGTAATGATTGTATAATCCACAGGAGAGAATATCTGAAATCCCAATGAACATATGAATATATGAACTTCACTAATTATCAGAGAATTGCAAATTAAGACAAGAAAGAATAATTCCTCACTTAACTGATCAGCAAAACCATCCAGCCAACCATCCAAAACAAAACAAAGCAAAACAACACAAAAGGAAGTGTTGCTTTAATAATAGTAACCTTGTCAGTAATAGGAAGCAAGGTGACTTATTATGCCTTCCTGAATGGGGTTAACAATTACTACACCAATTTGGGAGCAGTTTAGATATACTGCATAAATTTGAAGAATTGCATTGCTTGCTCATTTGTATACACATATGTACAAAAAGACAAGTATAAGATATATTTGCAATAGCTATATGTTACTAATATAAATATTCATTAACAGGACAAGTAGTAGTAGTTTATATATGCATGTATTTATTTAAAAAAGAGATAGTATTCCACAGTTTAGCTTAAATAAATCAACATGGTATCTAGAGAAACAAACAGCAGAAAAAAAGAAACGTTATGATTCCATTTAAGTAAAGCATTAATATATGAAAATGGTAGTATATATTCTTATGTGAGCAGCATACACATATGATAAACTACAAAGACATTCATAGACATAACCCTTGTAAAAGCTTCCTAGGGATGAGGTAACAAAGTATCACAGAGTAGGTGGCTTAAGGTAACAGAAATTTATTCTCCCACAATAGTGGAGGCTAGAGTGAGATTAAGGTGTTAGCAGGGCCATGCTCCTTCTAAAGGTGCTAGATTTCTTTGCCTCTTTAGATCTTCTGATCATTGGTGGCAATCCTTGGAGTTCCTTGGCTTGTAACTAGGTCACTCCAATTTCTGCCTTTACCATCATATGATCATCTTCACTTTGTGTGTGTCCCCTTCTCTCCTTCCTTAAAAGGACACAAATCGTTGTGTTTAGGTCTACCCTCACCCAGTACAAGTTCATCTTAACTTGTTTACATCTCAAAGATCTTGTTTCCAAAAAGACTCTCATTCACAAGTAAAGGGAGTTTCAACATCTGTTTTGGAAGACACATTTCAGTCCACAACATATATGTCTGTAATGTCCATATTTTAAAATGATGTAGAAAAGAGAGGAAAGTGGGATTGGAGAGTGGCCAAGGTATTTCTAATGCACATCATTCAGCTGAGTGGATGGCACATATTTATGCATTTTATTTGGGGGGATCAGATAATTTATTGTCTAAATTAGGTCACTTGGAGAAGTGAAATGGGATGCAATTAATCATTATTCCAAAATCACAGGCCTAAATCAGGATCATCCCTGGCAACCCAGGATAAATGGACATCCTAGTTTTTGTATTTTCATGTCAATGAAAATGCTTCAAAATAGGAAGATAATTTTATTCAGATATATTCATAAATGTGGTTTGTGACTTTTTCAAAAATGAGAAAAAGCTCAGATAATGCACTTGGATGCACATAGTTATACATCATTTGTTACTGAAAATTAAGCTGATGTTGAACTTCACGGCAAATGAAGTAAGAAGAAATATCTCAAAAAAATAAAATCATCCTGCCTTATAAAATCCCAGAGCCCAAGTATATTAAGACATATCAGTCTTTAGGATTAACTGGCAATATCCTTTCAAAAAAAGAAGCAAAATTTGAAAAAAGAATGTTAAAACCTTACTTGAATTTAAAGTGGAAATGTCCAGGGCATCTGGGTGGCTCAGTCAGTGAAGCATCTGCCTTCGGCTCAGGGAGCCTCCTTCTCCCTCTTCATCTGCTCCTCTCCCTCTCCCTTCTACCTCCCCCTCCACCTCCCCCTGCTCATACTCTCTCTCCCTCCCTCTCTCTCTCTCTCTCTCATAAATAATAAAAAAAAATACTAAAAAATTAAGTAGAAATGTCCATAATAGTTGACTGTCATACCTTAAGCCAGCTCTTTGAAATGTAAGAGCTTATCCTTAAGCCTGCTTATGTAGGAAAGATACATAAAGATAGGCTACTATATTTCTTCCTTTCTTAAAAATCTAAGCTGGCTTTTCATTATGTATTCAAATTTAGCCTTCTTCTAACATTAAACTCACCATCCAGGCTAAAAGCAAACATCAATTTCCCCAAAATTCCGTTTTGACAATTACAGACCAAAGTTTTGCTACCTCCTTTGGGCTTCCAAAAGGTACTTTGCTGTGTACTTAATGTATTCTGTTCAATACAATAGCTGTTTGTATAATATTCTATTTCCATTTGAGTTTTTGAGACTATTTAGTTTAAGATAATAATTTATTCATCCTTGTATTCTCAGGAGAAATAGACTAAATATGTTGCATAGAGAAGGAGGTGATTAAATATTCATTGAGTATATATTATTGAGTGAATGTAGGTTAAAGACTACATATAGTACCTAAGTCGGAACCTGGTGTTTAATTTTGCTTATCTGCAGTAAGGATATAATGTATCATTCTATAAACATAAGAAATAAGAACTTGCATATTATTTAAAAATTTAATGATGTATCATTTAAAAATGCTATGATGATGACTGAACCAGGAGTATATAATTATTACTCTGCCTCCTCAAGCATTCCCCCCCATTGGCTCATATATTAAATGAAATTTCCCATTGTAGGTTGAAAAAAATTCCTAAGACTTTTCTATCATTTGATAATAAATTCATTGAAGATGTTGGAAATTCAAGTCTTTTATCACTCCAGATATTTTTATTTTAAAGTTTTTTTTATTTATTTATGTGACAGAGAGGCAGCCAGCGAGAGAGGGAACACAGCAGGGGAGTGGGAGAGGAAGAAGCAGGCTCCCAGCGGAGGAGCCCGAAGTGGGACTCGATCCTGGAACGCTGGGATCATGCCCTGAGCTGAAGGCAGATGCTTAACGACTGCACTACCCAAGCGCCCCTATCACTCCAGATATTTTAATCTCAGCACTATATTATTCAACCTATCCAGGTGGTATTATCTATATCTTTTGATAGTCCTTGTCATCTCCTAGAAATATATTGACAAGTGAGCATACAAGATAATTCTAGATGATTCCAGTTAACTAGACCATAGATATGAGTTGTGTGTTGGGAAGCCCAGGGAGGAGGGGAGTTGGCAGGAAGGAGAAAGTGGAAATGAGAGTTTACATAATGTACATAATCTCAAAATAATGTCTTTTCAGTACTTTCTTAAAGTACTGTATTATAATGTCTTTTCAGTACTTTCTTAAAGGTCACATATTGACATGACATTTAAGGCAGATGAAAGAATAATACATTTAGACAATTGAAAGCAACCATAAAACCTGTAGAAAATGTAATCAAACATGGCACCTTTATATTCATTTGCTACCTTCACCAACTATGGGGAAAGACCCATACCCTTAACTTCACTAGGTTGTATGCACCGTTTTTCTGTAATATCCCAAGCTGGCTACACTTATGCAAATAACAATATACTTATCAGCAGAACAGAAATGTTTTTACACATGATAGGATCCATTGAGAAAGCCTTTTTCCATCATATGAATAACACTTTGAGGGTAATTTACAATTGGTCATATTTTAAGTTGGAGAAATGTTTTCTTAATGGCTATTTCTTATTTTTTTTAAGATTTTTATTTATGTATTTGAGAAAGAGCGTGAGAGAGAGAGAGCACAAGTGGTGTGAGGGACAGACAGAGGGAGAAGCAGACTCCCTGTTGGGCAAGGAGCCTGATGTGGAGCTCCATCCCAGGACCCCGGGATCATGACCAGAACTGAAGGCAGCGGCCAGGTGCCCCTTAATGGCTATTTCTATCTGAAAATGTTGTTATTTCCTTAGTATTGAGAAGGAAGCAGTTATGGCCATCTATTTATCGTACTCATTCACCATCAAGCACATGTCCAAATTCCTTTTTGGATTTATAAAGTGGTCGTTTGAATATTCTGTTAGGAGAAAATAGTAAGGAAAAATGTCTCATTTTCTTCTCCCTTGTTCTGTGATTGCTCATTAGTAGTTTAACAATTTATGTCTTCACACTTGTATCTGTAAAGAGGTAAGCATCCTTGTTTTCAATTGAGAGCAATTACATAGATTTTTGTTTGATTTTTCTAAGTGTATTTTTTTGCTAAAGCCTTTTTCTATATTTAGAACTTCAAAAGCTAATAGAGCTGAATTTCTAAGGAAAACTGTTTATATGTCTGAGTAGTAAATGTAGAGGTGTATTATACTAATTATGTTGACAAGTGAATTTACCATCAATAAATTAATTCAATTCTGGGTAACTAGCATAATTAGTGTGGCTTTATATAAAATAAAAGCTCAAGGGAAAAATATGAAATACTAAGTGTACTGAGAATAACTAATTGACTATTACCAGTTTAATTTTACTTTCAATAACAATTTGTGTTTTTCAAGAATATTCACCAACATTATTTCAATTGTTATTTTTACAGTCATACCTCCAAACTTATGGCAAATCACAAAATTAAGTTCAAAGAAATTTCCTCTGAATTAAAAAAGTGACTTAGATATTCCTTATATGTACTTTGAAGATATTTTCATTATTTATCTTTTTTGAGATTTGTAGATACCTTCAAATAGCTCAAATTAAACAAAAATTGTGCAGTAAGACTTTTCTTTTAGTACTGGGAAAAGGCCAGCATGTAAAAATTTATTAACATTCTTATGACACGACAGTATCTTATATTTCGATAGAATTTTGACAGACCTAATAAGGAAACATCTATATTTTTGAAGGCAGAGCTATTTTCTGCATTGTTTATAAAATGATCTTTGCATATTTATAGATCTACAGAGACTGCAGGTACCACAGTTATGGACATTTTTGGAAGATGCCCCTCTTGATTTTCTTCTTCTGGCTATGGAAACACGAGAGAAGTTATACAGGCTTGACATAGCAAAGGACAGCACATGGTTTTGGAATTCTTTGATTAATAATCTGTCTATAGTTCTTTTCATCACCAAGAGAGAGTTAAAAATAATAGCGACTCTAGCCAACCAACTTAGTAAAATAGTCCCCTCACACACTCTGAGGAGATCTTTAATATTCTACCTTCTACTCCTTACCTCTTTACATAATTTCATTCCTCTTGGATGTAGGCAAGTCCTGTCACTTACTTCTTTTTTTTTTTTAAGATTTTATTTATTCATTTGCGAGAGACAGAGAGAGAGAGAGAGAACAAGCAAGGGGAGAGCAGAGGGAGAAGTAGACTCCCTGCTGAGCTGGGAGCCCAACATGGGGCTTGATCTCAGGACCTGGAGATCATGACCTGAGCTGAAGGCAGGTGCTTAACCATCTGAGCCACCCAGGTGCCCCCTGTCACTAACTTCTAACAAAGCCCTTGACTTGGTTACATTGCATGGCAAAGAAAATGGGGGTGTCACTCCTATGATTGCAATATGTTACACATCAGAAGTCACCTCAGCAGACTATAATGAAAGGTTCTCCCTCCTGGGGTAAACATCCAATATGGAGGAAGCTCACATGCCAAGGGAGTGTGTGTGTATTGGGGGAGGGGGGAGATCTGGAAATTGTGAGCAGCCTCTAAAGAAGCTGAGGATTTTGGTCATTCAGTCACAGGTAAATGAATTCTGCCAAAAATTTGAATGAGCTTGGAGCAGCTCTCTCCTACTGAAGGCTATTGATGAGAGCATAGTCTAGCTGACACCTTGACTGAGGCTTTTGCAAGTCCCTGATAGAGTGCCTACCAAACCACTTGACTCATGAACTATGGGGACACAATAAATGTTTGCTATTTTAAGCTATTTAGTTTGTGTTTTAATTGTACAGCAAAAATAATATATGTCCAAATTGAAGTGTAAGGGATTAAACATATCACATAGATTCAACTGTATACATGCGTAGTTTTCTTATCTTTCTTGATAATCAGCCACAAAAAATGGGTTTGATAAAAAAAAAAAAACACCAAGAACTAGTCAGTATTTCTGAAATACCAGGGTGTAAAGCTATGTGTCTACATTACCCTCAGACCAAATAGATTTTATAAAAATATGCAATGGGAGAAGAAAATGGTAGGTTACATTTGTGAAGCAAATTTAGGAACAAGTATTAGGAATACATCAAGTCAGATTCAGAAGCTGCTTCTAACTCCAACTCCCAGTCCATTTCAGCCAACCCAAACCTGTTGAATCAGAAAGTTTATCTACCTAGCAATGCTCTGGAACTTCCAACTTCATGTGATAGGGTTAATTTTTTAACAATAAATAGATCTATGTGGGTAAGAATAAGCTTGTTTTTTATAACTTACCAAAAAATTATTTTGGACACCCAATAATGAAGGTCAGCCTTTAATATGCACACATTCTTAAAACAGAAAACTATATTGATTTGAATCTGACATATAGAGATATTCAAAGATGTATTTTACAGATGTCAGTCTAGTGAAAATCAATACATTTTGAATGTGCTCATTTCAGAAACAGACTGTGAAATAAACATAGATTGCCTCTCGAAATAACGTGTGTTTCATGTCAAATTAGATTATTTGATGAGGAGATGTCTATTGTAGCTTTCAGCTTCCATACATGCCACAGATATGCTTGAATTATAATGTATAATTAGAAAATGCTATAGATAATGAAATGGCCTTTGGCAAACAGAGTACACTTAGGGGTTTATAAAATAGCTGACCTCTGTTAATAAGACAACAGAAAAGAATGTAATAGCAGTTTTCTTGCATACTTTGCACTGTAATTTTTTAAGAAGATAGAGATAAATGAAAACTATAGAAATAATCCTATCTGCTTTTTTCTCATGTAAGGAATTTCTTCCATGTGTTCTGTGTTCAGTACATACATGCCATGGCTATTTCTGTGTTTCTGTCCTGCTCACTGGGTCATACCAAAGCAAATCTATATACTGGGGACTCTCATTCAAGGCATTAAGTTTTAATAAGTTGATGTAATGTTTTTTATCTGTGAGTGGAGACCAGATGACAGACCTTTCTTTTTTGGCCACTCAATATTTTCTTCTGTAAAATATTTTACTAAGAATATTTTGTTGAATGAACTTGAATTCACTTAATAAAATACATGGGGAATATACTCCTGGAATTCTCAGAACCCTAAAATAGTTTAATGGTAAGTTGAATAAATCAGAATGCATTTAAATGAAATATATTATAAGTATCCTCTATTTTATTATTTAAATATAAAATAAAGGAAAATTTGGACAGCCTTAACAGAATAAAACAGTAATCCAAATCAGCAATTTTAGCTGACTGTAAATTTATTATGGATTATCATTATAAGGCAAGTAAATGGTTGAATTTCTCTAATCTGCATTAATTACATATAAGCAAGATTGCTTCGCTTTGTGCTAGTCATATCATGTCTAAAATAGAGTGAAACCTTATGAGAATTCAAATTGTAGTAAAATGTCACTGGGATGCCAGTCATCCACTTAGACCAATTCTCAAGGGATCAGATTAATGGTCTTTTCTTGGGGGAATATCAAGAAAGACATAAATAGGAGAAAGGAAGGCCAAGAAATTTGCCCTTCTTAGAAATCTCATCCTGACTATTCACAAGGCAATGAATAAGTCCCAGAGTTCCTGGAGGAATATTTTTAAAAGAAAATTACACTGGTTTTGTTGTCTCAGTGCAACCTCTATGGAACCATGAAATTGGCCCCAAGTAACTGTAAGTTCCCTGGGTTCATTCCTGGAAACTTAACTTAGCCATAGAAATCAACATCTGAATCAACCATGTGTTCAACCTCTGGAACACATGAACTGCCTGGATTACTTCTTGCTATATATTTAGTCTCATGGAGTCACAACCAAAAATGTTAAAGAATCTTTTTTTTAAATTTTTCATTTATTTAAATGGGGCCCAATATATTAAGAAGAGAGTTGAGAGGTGAGAGACTATTTAGTAGATTTTACATGTATTACCTTTGATCCTAAGGGGCATAACACAAAATTTATACAGATAAAAAATCTGTTTTGAAATAAACATTTTAATAATGAGATTATATTGAAATAGTCTTGCATTCAATAACTTGAATACATTATCATCTAAATTGATTAAGTTGAGAGACTAGTTGTCTATTTCTTCAAATAGTGAAGGAAAAAAGTCTTAAACATTGGGTGTAAGTGAATTAGATGAGCACTCACACAAGGAATCTCATTCCTGGGTTTTTTTTGCTTCTTTGTGATCCAAAACTCTAAAATGTGAGTGTAGGTAGAAACTGTAAGATTATTTATAGGGAATGTAGGATTCTGATATTTTGAAAATAGTAGAAAGAGAACTTCCTAAGGGTTTGAGTTAAATAGACTTGATTTACAACCCTACTTCAATTATTTTCAAGCTAAGTGATTCTAGGCCAACTATTTAAACTCTTGGGAATTAAGTTTCTTCATCTATAAAATGGGAATAATAAGAGAAAATCAGAGTTGCCATGAACATCACGTATGAACATGATTATAAAATGATAATCTCAGGGCTATAAAAACTCAACCATAGTAGGGAAATGTGGCAAATAATCGCAAAAGATACATCATGCTAAGAAGTCTGCTTCTCCCTCTTCTTTGCCCCTCCCCCAATTGTTACTCTCGGTTTCTCTCTCTCTCTCTCAAATAAATAAACAAAATATATATATTTTTAAAAACCTGAAAATTTGTGTGGCTCAAATGTGTAAAATATACAATTACACCCAACATAGTTACTTAAAATGTATAAATAGATATGGACTCTGGACATTATATTTGTGAAGCTATCTTACTTTTTTCCCTTTTAGTCTTTTACATTGCTGTGTATAAATCTCTTGTAGCTCTTGATATTTCAGACTTGTCTCAATGTCTTCGACACAGAGTGAACTCTTAGGCTTGAATCTGTTTCTTAGGCACCTATTATCTGTCTTGCATTACTTATGGTACTTGCTGTAAGATAATAAAACATCAGGGGCGCCTGGGTGGCACAGCGGTTAGGCATCTGCCTTCGGCTCAGGGCACGATCCTGGCGTTATGGGATCGAACCCCACATCAGGCTCCTCCGCTATGAGTCTGCTCCTTCCTCTCCCACTCCTCCTGCTTGTGTTCCCTCTCTTGCTGGCTGTCTCTATCTCTGTCAAATAAACAAATAAAAATCTTTAAAAAAATAATAAAAATAAAAAGATAATGAAACATCAGTAAATATTATTTGTGTTGATTTATTTTAGGAATAACTTGTGATTTTATCACCAGTGATGTAGAGATATCACAGAATGAACAAAACTGTGTCCTTTTATTTCTTCATATGATCTTTGAATATCGTTGTGTATCATCTGTTTTCTGTTTTCTGTTGATAAAACATCACTTGTTAAAAAATCCAGGCAAGCACACATTTTTGCTCCATCTGTTTTTAGTAAGAAAAATACAGTAAATAGGAGTTATGTTGGCAGGGAAAATTAGTTTTCCATATGAATTGGTATTTTTTTGATATTTTAATCTCAGATGAGAGTAGATGAAACAAAGAATGCTCAGGTTCATCAGTTATATTTTTATTAATATGAGTTTACTAATGTGTCACTATGACCCAATTTGTGGCCATTGTTGATCAAAGACAAAATTCTAGAATAAGCAATTTATTTTAAAGATTTTATTTATTTGACAGAGATAGAGACAGCCAGCGAGAGAGGGAACACAAGCAGGGGGAGTAGGAGAGGAAGAAGCAGGCTCCCAGAGGAGGAGCCTGATGTGGGGCTCGATCCCACAATGCCAGGATCACACCCTGAGCCGAAGGCAGACGCTTAACTGCTGTGCCACCCAGGCGCCCCTAGAATAAGCAATTTTAAACAAGTGCTGACCTTACATAACTCAATTTAATGTTAAGTGTCTATTCTGTCCACAGCACAATGTTAGACTCTGAGGATAAAAATATAAACAAAAATAGTCATCAACTTCAAGAACAGATTACAAATAACAGTAATATAAACATATTTGTCCTCTAGGAGATAAAGATTGCTATGGAGGCAATGTAAAGTTATAAAGTGCTGTAAGAGCACAGCCAGGGGAACAATTAATCTTGCCTAATGAACAGATTCAGTAATAAGGTAGATAAATAATCCCTTTGGAAAAATAATAGTTCATACAGAGTAGAAAATAATATAAATATATTATATAATGAGGATTTTATTTCAAACTGTCCCTTAATAAGATGATTTGACTTATTTTTCTTAAAGATTTTATTTATTTATTTGAGAGAGAGAGCACTCAAGTGGGCAGAGGGAGAAAGAGAAACAGACTGCCCACTAAACAGGGAGCCCGAAGTGGGGCTCGATCCCAGGACCCTGGGATCATGACCTGAACCGAAGGCTGACGCTTAACTGACTGACCCACCCAGGCACCCCGGATTTGACTTATAATTTTCCTACTTTACAATGGTGTGAAAGTGCATACATTCAGTAGAAATAGTACTTTGAATTTTGAATTTTGATCTTTTCCCCTGGCTAGTAACATGTGATGAAAGCCATTCTAACAAGTGTAAGTTAAAATCTCATTGTGGTTTTGATTTGTGTTTTCCTATCAATTAGTGATGTTGGTCACCTTTTCACATACTTTTTAGTCATTTACTTGTCTTCTTTAGAAAAATGCCTATTTGGGTCCTTTGCTCATATTTTAATTGGATTATTTACTTTTTTTGCTATTGAGTTATATGAGTTCTTGATACATTTTGGATATTAACCTCTTATCAGAAATACGGTTTGCAAATATTGTCTTCCACTCTGTGGGTTGCTTTTTCAATGTATTGATTGTTTCCTTTGCTGTATAGAAGTACTTTTTATTTTGATGTAATCTCACTTAATATTAGCTTTTGTTGCATGTGTTTTTGGTATCTTCTCCTAGAAATCATTGCTAAGACCATCATCAAGAATCTTTTTCTGAGGTATATGGTGGCTCAGCCAATTAAGGGACTCACTTTTGATCTCATCTCAGGTCTTAATCTCAAGATTGTGAGTTCAAGCCCCATGGTGGGCTCCATGCTGGGCATGGAGCCTACTTAAAAAAAATAATCACCTTTCCTATGTTTTCTTCTGGAAGTTTTACAGTTTCAGGTCTCTTACATTTAAGTGTTTGACCCATTTTGAGTTAATTTCTGTAACTAGTGTAATATAGAGGTCTAGTTTAAGCCATTGGAGACCTGTGTTTCCATTTTTCCCCCTACAATCCTGTACTTTATGGGCTTTTATATCTGATATGTATGATTTCCAGAGATACAAAACTTATACCAGGACATTGAATAAAACCAAAAACAAATAATATGTTTTATTTGTGGTAATGGTTGAGAGGTTTTCAGGATGAGTTAAATTCAACATTTTTTTTCTTCTTTCATCTAAATTATAGAAAAAGTTACAGACCACAACACTTCTTTTCCCTTCATATAAAATTGAGTTATTTATATATTTGAAACACATGTGCTGAGATCTAGCAATACCTGAATATTATTCTAGGTGTTTGGGATTTTAAAATAATATTAGCAATGATAACACTTATAACAGTAAGAGCAACACAAATTATTTAGGGAACCATTGCTATCAAACAATATATAGTTATCAGATGTCATGCTAAGCATTTTGCATGCATTAAGAAAATACTTGGAGTTTTGTATTTTGTTCCTCATTGAGGAAACTGAGCTTGAATTCAGCAATTTGCCCTAGGTAAAAAAATCTAGGGTCCGGTTTGGGTGCCTGATTTGGGTCTATCAAAAAAGTCTATGTGCCTACCTGAGACAGTGTGGTAAACCATACTAAACCAAGATAGCCATATTCATGAATCTGGGGCAGTGGATTTAAACAACATTGTAACTTTATAACTTAAAGGAAACTTAGAAGGTAAAGACATAAGTTAATAGGATCCCACAATTATTTTGACAATGTTGCAGCTTATCTAAATTGCTTTACTTTCTAAGTTACATCCTAATATTTTTGAACAATTAATATATGTTGAGAATGGACAAAGAAAATTACTATGGTAAAATTTGGGAGTATAATGTGCTTTGGCAGTGCAAAGACCTGGGTTGTTACTTTAGGAAGCTCGGGTTAAAAAGCAAGGCAAACAAACAAAAGCCAAACCACCACGAAGGCAGAGGGTCCCAGCAGTAAGAAAGGTCAGAACAGGAATAAAGAAATAACTTTGGGTCCCAGTAAAGACAAATTTCTTGTAACATACCCAGTATATTGTATCTCGATTAAACATTCTTCCATTCTTTCTTGCTAACAGAACCACACATTTGTTCTGCTAGCCACCGCTCAGAAAAGGTGGCTATATCATCAGTTTCAGGGAAAATCATGAACCTTTTAAACTGATCAAACTATTCCCTTCACTAGTGACTGATTTCGCCATAAGTATATTTCACAAATCTTGACTTGATAAGAAATCAGGCGTAGTTTGTGGATGAGACTTCTGAGAAAGATTTCTTTACCCTAAAAGATACCATAAACATGTATCCTTTCTTTACCTAGGATTCTACTGAACTTTTAAGGCATCAGTGTAACAAAAAAAGAAGTCCCACAGGATAGCAAAGTAGAAAAGCAAAAATAACTTGAATTCTTAAGAACATAATTGAGTGCCTGATATGAAAACATGTTATGTGACTTATTTCTTATATGTACATTTTTGTTTTAGCTATGTTCTGCCTAACTCACATCCTTAAAATATCGAGATAAGCTGCAATTTCAAGTTAAAATACAATTAAAATACAATCACTGGCCTGCTCTCTCCATAACCCCGAAAACATAAGAAATAAGGGTATTTAAATTAAGGGATAAGGTATCTTGAGTGAGCAAAGTCAACAATAACGACTCTGAATTTACTCTTTTAGATAAGTCTGGAATTAACCATTTACAGTGCATGGATGTGCACGGGGAATTTATGAACTGTCCTTTGCTGATCAACAGAAGTTGCCTTTTAAGGTTCCTAGTACTTTGTTCCTTTTTGAATTGGTTTAAAGCAAATCAAAGAACTGAGGACTTACCTCCATAATTCCTTATCAATTGAACGTATGAAAGAAAATAAAAGAACATTTAATTCTTCTTTCAGTGTCTTCATTCACTTTGATCTCTGTCTTATTGATGTGATCCATGTTTCCTTAGATTGAGAGGGAGCTTATAAGATATTCTACTTTCATGTAATCAAGATAAAATGTGAGAGGAATCAAAACTCTTTTAGTTGGAAATTGATGTTTTATTCCCTTGATTCAAGTTAAGCAAAGTTTAATGGAATATCAATAGATAAATAACCATGAATTTTCAATCGTATTGTACATTCATTCACACAACAAATATTTATTAAACACCTGTTTCTGTTCCAAGCATTCTTCTACGTATTCAAGAAGTAAACAAAGTAGAAAACAAGTGTCTCTAACCTCAGGGAACTTATACTGTACGTATATATTCCAAGTCATAGAACCATCTGATCAAACCGTATTCCAAGACAAGCAAACACTAAGCTCCAATATAGGAATGTTTTGGACATACCCCAAGGAGGCCACTATTGCTGGGAAAGAATGACACATCAAAGACGGGTTGAAATCAGAGAAATAACAAGGGACCAGATATCGTGGGACATTGTACGCAATTAACTTTAAGGATGTTGGTTTTTACTCAGACTGAGATGGGAATCCTTTGCAAGGTCTTGAAAAGGGTATGCCTTATATTTATTTTTTTTAAGATTTTATTTATTTATTTGTCAGAGAGAGAGAGAGAGAGCACAAGCAGGTGGAGTGGCAGGCAGAGGGAGAAGCAAGCTCCCTGCTGAGCAAGGAGCCCGATGCAGGACTTTATCCCAGGATCCTGAGATCATTACCTGAGCCAAAGGCAGATGCTTAACTGACTCAGCCACCCAGGCATCCCTGCCTTATATTTTAAAATAGAGCTTCTAAATGTGTTTTGGGGCTAGATGGATCTTAGCGTTAGGGTGTTTTCTTATGCATTTAGTATGTTTAGCAGTATCTCTGGACTCTGTCTACTAGGTATGAGTAGTTTTCCACCAGTTTTGACACCAAAGCCAGCTTCAGACATTGCTTAGAGCCCCTCCATAGTGGGACAAAATCACCACCAGAAAATAACCACTGTTTTAAATGGATCATGATGATTGATTTCAGAGAAGAGACTCTAGTGGTGGGAAGGGTGGAGGTGGAAACACAAAGGGAGTTCTGTAACAGCTTTCAACAATAATTAAAAACACTCTATGGAGCTATGCACTTCAATAGTAATGGCTATTGGCGAGGAGTGGCTATATTCTGAGTGCATTTTAAAGATAGAGGCTACGGGATTTGTTGATGTGAAACAAGATGATTATAACTTTTTACCTCAGTGCTTAAAAATTGGAGTTGCTACTTACAAAGGTAAGACAGGCACAGCAGAAGGAGTTGTGGGGTCAGAAGGTATCAATCAAGGCTTCAGATTTGACCCTGATAAATCTGATCTACCTAGTAGACCTCCAAGTAGAGGTATTGATTGGATTTACTCATTTGGGAGCCATCGATATAGATATTAAGCCTTATAACAGGGTGAGATAAATCATCAAATGGGTATAACTAACACTGAACTCAGAGGTATACAAATATTAGAAAGTTAGAGAGTGAAGCAGAAAAGCAGAGTAGGACACTGAGAAAGAGTCACTCAGGTAAGAGTTAACCAATTGCTAAAATATCCAGGAGAAGGAAAAAAGGCTGGAGATTTTATTTAGGAACGTGGCACCTTTCTGTGACCTTAATCTCTGTTTTGGTGGGATAGTGGGAAGCTCAGCCACTACAGTGTGCTCCAAACAGAACGGAAAAAAGAGGAAATCAACACAGAGGATGTGGAGCATTCATTTGAAAAGTTGTATCATAAAGGAGTGAGAATGGTGTTAGAATGGGAGTAACTGAGTAAGAGAAAAAAATAAAGAACTTTTGTTTGTTTATTCATTCTAAAATGGGCGATATTAGGACAGGTTTGCATGCTGAAAGAAATGATCCATTTGGAAGGAGAAACTGGTACAGAAGAGAGGACAATTGCTGAGAGATTTGCTTAAGTAAGCTAGAATGCAACGTAATGTATACAGAAAGGGCTGGCTTAGATAGACTCTCAAGAGTTTATCTGTGAGGAGAGAGAAGACTGAGCATTTGACTAGCAATACAGGTAGGCTGGTATGGAGACTGGTGTATGCTTGCTTCTATTTTCTTGCTGAGTTTGGGAGTAAGGTATTCAGCTAAGAAGGATGTTGGGAAAAGAGCTGGTAAAAATTTCAGGAGAAAAATGATGTGAAATAGTCATTTTAGGAGAGGGAGATTGTTCTTAAAACAAGCAGAGTAAGTTTCCTGGGACAAATGTGTGAGTGCGTGCGTGTGTGTGTGTGTGTGAGTGATTGTCCTCTTTAAATATAGTATATTCACATTCAATCTATATTGGTTGGTTAGGTGTTTAATTAAGCCCTCTGCACATGCCCATCAATACTGTTACATAAATGTTTAGATGATTCTCAAAAAAAAAAAAAAAAACTCAGAAAATTTACTATATTAATCCTAGGCCTGAAACTAAATTTGCAAGGATAGGAATATTCCTTGAGATACTCAACGATATCTAAAACCTGATGCAAAATAAAGAACCAAAGGGGTCCAGGACAGCCCCTCCCCAGACTGTGCCACTTTGGCATGTGTATTATGTTGGGCTGAAGATACTTGAGACCCTGCAGTCTCAAGAGAAATTTTGTCCCTTCTTTAACCACACAGAAGAATCTAAATTGGAATCTTTCTCAGAATAAAGGTTATTAACAGAGATAAATTTTATCTGAGTGACCCATCTTTATGGTGGGACAAACATCTAATTACCAAACAACTGCTCTTCTTATCACCCTGTGAAGTACTTTCCTTACCCTTAGTTCAAAATGACACATATATCTCATTTCGCCTGTTTTTAGAATTTCCATGTCCATGTGGATTTTCTGTACATATGCCTATTAAATTTGATCTTCTCCTATTAATCTGTCTCATGTCAATTTGATTCTTAGTCCAGCTAGAAAGACCTTTTTGGGGGACAGGAATTCTTACTCCTCAACAAAAATTGCTACTATAAAGGAAAGGTGACTTACAGAAGAAAGGATTATAAAATAAGGTGAAATTTACTTCTAAATTATACAAGTCTCTATTGGTTTCCTACTATGTTGTAGGAAATAACATATTTGATAATTAAATTTAATTCTTTATTTTTGGAAGTGCTTCATCCAGTAGGTGACATTTGAATGGAACCTTAAAGAATGAATAGAATAAGAATAAAGACTATTTCAAACACAGAAATTAAAAATTGGAGAGACACGCAATATTGTGTAGACTGTGAAGGAAAAACAATTGACTTCCTTATCTCTATGTATCATAAACATAAACAGAGAGATAAATAGGCCCATGGAGATAAACAGACCCATAGCCATTATAGAGGCATAGAGTCTAGACATTGCTGAGATATTTGGAAGTTTCCTCTAGATGAGAACAGTTGACCCTTTTCAAGGTGACCTGACCATTTTCAAGAGGAAGAATTGCATGATATGATTTCTACTTTAGAAAGTTAATTGCATGGAGAATGGACTGAAATGGGGGACAACTAGGGACAATGAGGTCAATTAGCCCATTAATGTAGTTCAGTAGTGCCTGACGACTGACACCGTCAGTGAGGTTGGTGAAAAGGAACCATTTTAAAGGAAACATTTGAAGGCCTTGGTGACCAGGTAAATGTGAGGGTGGAGTGATAAGTGAAAGGATCAGTTACATCTCAAAAGCTGTCCTTTGAAACTACTGTTCAATTGCCTTTCGTGAACTAGATTAAGAAGTTTTAATTAACATATTCAAATGTGAATATGATTGATACAAGGAATGCTGTCATAGAAATGAAGGAAATACTTCCTCTCTACTTTTCTCAAGGCAGATAATACCTAGATAACTATGTTTTTAATATCCTTAAAATGTGTTTAATAAGATTGTTAAGGGTTTTTATCATAGTTGGTTGTGAAATAGGGTTGGTTTTGGTTGATCTTTGGGGAAAAAGAAAATAAGGTCTCCATTCCCTTGATTGCTTATGAGTGATTTATACTTTTACCTGAATACCTTGATGCTTCTTTATATCTAGATCCTGCAGTGCCATAGACTTCAAAAAGAAGCATTAATGAAATAAAAGCCTAGAGCATACAAAACATTCTTTTATTAGCTCTGTGGCTGATATGGCCAAACATTCTAAGTAGTAAATCCTTTATCCGTTAGAAGGGTTAGAGGCTGATCTGGCAATTCATAGACCAAATCCAAGGGCAGCAAATAAAATACCCTCAGAAAATTAAAAATCAATGAACATTCTTATCACAAAAAAAGAACCATGATAAGTAATAGGCCATCTCTATTCTATCAAAAAAGGAGTATACATAATAATTGGGCAGAATTAATTCCAATGAAACTCATGACTTTCTTCCCTTGATGGCATAAGTATAAACTGACATCTTTAACTGTTGAATTTTTTTTTAAATCACTACACTCATCAGATCATTACTTCTATTTACATCTTCAGTTGTAGCTATTTTTTTTTTAGTCACTGACAATAGAAATGCTGCCAGAAATAAATATGTTACAGAGGATTTATCTCCTTATGGATCTGCATGAAAACAGTTAGACAGCTGCATTTTTCACCTTCCCATCAAACTAAACAATTGATCTAAATTATAATCAGGATATTCTGGAATATTTTCCATAAATAATTCTTTTTAATTAATAATATTGTCAAAGGAATGCTTTTGAATGGTACATTCAATGAGATATGATTTTCATTTTCTTGATATTTCATACCAATACATTTAAAATTCGCCAGTGAATGAGAAAATCATAGTTTTCGAAACCAACATAAAAAGAATGGGCTGCATTCCTCAAAGAGGAAAAATTATTTTTTACAAAACATACTAACTCATAGAACTTTTTTCTGAGAACTATTAAGAAGCAAACTGAGGCATATTAAAAATTTTAAGAGTTTATTTGAGCAGTTGGAATTCATCGATGTCACACCAGAAGTAGTTAGGAGGGTTCCAAGGACAGGGGTTCTAGAAAGGATTTTATAGAGTAAAGGCAAAGGCAAAGCAAAGACATTATTGACTGGCTGTAGCTTAAAGTCTGGTTGAGTGTTGGTAATCCCTTATCTTTAGGGTTCTATTTCATAACCTCAACACATACAGCAGCTTATATTTTGGTTTGGTAACCTAGGTCACTGCAACATTAGAAACACCTCTGTCTAATGGCCTCTTTTTTGTTTTTTTCTTTTTCTAAGTAGGCTAAATGCCCAACATGGAGCCCAACGTGGGGCTTGAACTCACAACCCTGAAATCAAAACAGAGCTAAGAAGATCAAGAGTTGAACATTTAACCAACTGAGCCACCCAGTTGCCCCTTATGGCCTCCTTGTTTAATTAATTTTAAACCACCAAAAAAACTCCCAAACACTCCCACACACACACACACAGAGGAAAAAACCCAAGAGATAATCAAAACTATCTAGAAGAAATCATGATGATTTTGATTAATTTATTTTATGGCCTCATATCTAGATGTTCATTGTATAAAACTGGAAATTATGGATATTTTAACTTTATACATTGACTATTATATAGGAGTATACATATAAAACTTACATGTTTTGTTTTGCATGAATAGTTTTTTATATTATATTTTTCATGTATAACTAGTCAAAATTTGTTTTTGAGATATAATCAAAAATGGCAATCAAGTTTAGAAAGGAGCCCACATTATCTTGGACCTTGAATAATTCCTCCTTATTTGAAAAGTGTCCAACATATACATATATTGTTAATAACTAGTCAGGAGTGTTTTGATCTCTGCTATCAGCATAGAAAATACTTAAAGCAGGTTTCCATTTGCTGCCAAATGCATGTTACTAACCAGGGTGTAGTGTATAGAGAGGCCTTTGTAATATAATATAGAACAGTTATGCACCATAACTTTATGTGTACATGGATATGTAACTGTATTTCTCTTTAAAGCAGGTAAAGTATGAAATAAAAATGGATATGAACCAGAGACCTCATGCTGGCCCATGTTGTATCACTCATATTGTTTAATGACTTTGTTAAGTTCCATTTCCTCATGAAATCTCTAAAATACAGATTGTAATAAAGTAAACTGAATAAAATTATATGCACCTTCAAGTTTTCTCAGAACAATTCTGTGAGATTTTGAACATGAAATTTGGCAATTTTTGTCTCTTATTTTCAAAATGTAATACATTTGTGGCAGGTTCATGTAATAAAATACTAAGTTATTGTTGGCCTCCCCAAGGTATTCTCTTCCTCATTCAAACAAGTAGCTGGAGTTTATAATTCTTTGTCTCTGAGAGTTTGAAGAAGTTCAAGTTAAATGAATGTTTTGTTTCATTACGTCCAGTTCAGTGAAGGGATGTTGCAAACCACTCCAGAGTGGTTGAAGAGTAGCAAAGGGTTTGGGGGAATTTACTATTAAGAAAGAAATCCTGGCTATTTGGAAAAAGACTAAAAACTGTGATTCTCATCAGCTGTGATGACAGAACTCTGATTCCTGGCTGTGTCCTAGAGGGAATCTACAGGGGAATAGTTAAATGGCAAACCCAGGGATACTGGATGATAAACTCAGCAGTTTCCAACCTCATCAAAAAAGTCAAGTCCTTTTAATGACATTGGAAAAGAAAAGAAACATCAGGGTCCCCCCCCCCTCCATGACTGGGTGCTAATTAAGATGGATATACCTTTCAATATGGTATAATGGACTTGGAGATAGAAATTTCCAATGGTTCAATGTTAGGAATTAGTATTGCATATTTTGCTAGAAGATAGATGAAAAGCAGAGTGACAGAAGAAAAATTTCAGTATAATTTGCACATTGCAGTCCTGAATCATATTTATACCTATGACTTATTATTTAACCTCCTTACAACCAAAAGTTCTAATGCCTCTGACCCTAGTGTTTAATTTCCTCTCTTTTAAAGAATTGTTCCGTTACTTTACTTGTCTTCACAACTGGGAAAGAAATATTTTAATATTTGAAATAAGTCCTCTGATATTTGTCCGTTCTTTCAAAAATGATGCTTGACATAGGAGCTGTACAGCTAAACGTCCATGGGTTATTGTACTTGCAAAGCTAAAATTGGGAGTAGAACAAATTAATACCCTTTTGCAAATCATCTAGTCTTTCCTCACCCTTTTTCTTGTTTTGCATATTTTTTTTTTCTTTACAAATGCCCATACGTTATTATGTCCTCACACTTCCTGCAGGGCAAGCCGTGATCATTTCTGTCTGGAGAGCGGAACTGTGCCTGCATAATGGAGGAGGCAGTGGGAGGGCTGCAAATTGTGTGTCTGTAAAAAGCTGCTCATTTTATGAGTTTGATGAGTTAGGAATCAGAACTAGTTTCCTCCTTAATTCTCACTTTGCCCTCTTGAACCAAGAATTTTATAAATATGAAGGAAGTAAGACATCACAATTTTGTTAATTTTGTTCAATTTTGTTAATGTTGTGACAAACACAGCCTTCCAAATAAAATGTGTTCTCAAGACGTCTTCTAAAATCCAGGTCATTTCCAATTTCTTACTTGGTAAAATTGTGAAGGAAAAAAAATTACTTTCAGATTAAAATCATTATATAAATAACTAACTAAATAAATAATATACATGCATATTTTAACCTCGTTAGTAGCGTACATATTCATGCTCAATAATTCCACATTTTATCTTCTTTTCATGGTTTTGGTCATTGGTAGCAGGACATATATTTTATTTTAAAGTAGTTGTAATTTTGACTCCAATTGACACACGTGGAAGCAAGTTAAAAGTTAATTAGTTAGCAAGCATTTCAAATGTTACTTCTTTATGCTTTCTTTTTTAATACTCTTATGCCTCAGCCTTCAAAAGCTTGCAAAGGCAGTGCGGGAAAGTAGGTCCCTTTCCTGCCAAAATGAGCAAGTTCTGTTGTTTGCCAGCAGAAATTTCTTCTATATTTCAAGATTTTTTCAACGTGAGAAATCTTTTTTGAAAGAAGTCCCATTCTCATTTGCAGATCACAGAACTATTTTCGCTTCTTGTCCATTCTCACATTTGGATAAAACAATTTTGTTTTTGAATGCATACATAAGCCACCTGGCTTGCTTTTCATCCTCAGCCTAATGGGTGAATGGAATGAGACTGCCAGCAGCTTGAAGCAAATCTAGAAAGGGCTGTTCTGACAATTTCTAACTCCTGAAAATAGCACACTGCCTCTCTGATAGTGCATTCAATTTATTTAAATTGTTGTGCTGAGGGAAAATCATTTTTCCTTCTGTTGCTCTTTCCATTATTTTCAGCGTCCTTAGCCATTTGACTTGATTCACTGACTCTCAGATCGCTGTCACCTTCCTAAATACAACGTTGAAAATAGATAACTTTCCCAAGGATGGAGACTTTTAAATTTTTCACAGATCAAATTCAATTGCATATCCAATTAATTATTGAAATGTACGTATACAACGTACATGGATATTTTTGCACCCGGAGACAAGTTGATAATAGTGCATCTGCAAAAGTAAATATCCCACATAGGCCTGGGACCCAAGCAAAATCCTCAGCAATACTTATTGACAGACTAGTTCTTAAGGAAGGAAGGAAAAAAGGATGGGCTTCAGTCCCTTTTAAGTATTTATTATTTTGAGATAGAAATGCCAATATGTTTCAAGATCTTTAATTTATATTTTGTATTTGTCATCTTTTTGTTTATTTATAGATGTCTCACCTTGTCTCATATAGTACATAAAGTGACTTAAATACATATAATACAAAAGTGATATTGAAAAAAATTATTTGGAAAACAAATGGCATGAAGGGAAAACATCAGTGAGAAAGACAAAGCCAGAAGTGCACAAAGAACATGCTTTGGTCAAAACTATTCTACCAAGTCTGTTACTAATGTAAAGATACAAGTAATCTCAAACCAGTCTCAAAGTTGATGCAAAGAAGATGGCATTTTCAGATAAATAATTCATGATGATAATCAACCCAAATTAGCTATGTTAGAGGAAGAAAATTATACCACAACTAAAGCTAACTTCCAGTTAAAATTCAGTAAAATCGGTTCTTACAAGGTCAGAATATTGCAGCCCACGTATTATTTGCTGCTGTTGCTGAGAATACCTATTTAACCTCACTAGTTAAATAGTTTCATTGTATCACTTAACATAAGCCAGTTAAATATGAGAGTATAGTAAAAATAACCACAAAGGTAACACTATACATCATGACCTTGACTCAAGGATTTTTGATATAGAACCCTTCAGATGATTTTGATTTACAAAGTGAGAGGGGATGTAGGATGGCCCAGTGGAGACTGCTATCTGATCCATCAAAAAACAGTTTCTACCAACCCTGATTCTTCCATGAATATTAAAGTATTTTATAAGCGTCAGTATGCAGAGCTTTCTATTAAACTCTAGCTCTGTAGCTTATTGTGACTTTCTCACCACAAAAGCAAAGCCTGAGGAAAAGTCAGTAAAGGCTCCAATCTTATATTCTTCCTAACAGAAATTTCCACGAGTTTATACAAGTATAACCAACCCATAACCACGTTTTACCTGATTTGCAGTAATCTTCCACAGCTTGTGGTATGTATAGAATAACTATAGGGTAATATACAATACTGGCCTCCCAAATAGAAATGCAATTTAAAATGTTTTGCATTTGTACCATAGGCTTTCACTCAGAACCATTATTTATTTTAAAATGCAAATTGATACATGTGTATCTGAACTGATTAACTGCAGAAAAGGTATCCAGTATTTTCACTACTATTAGGATTTAGGTCCCCTAATATGATCATTTTTGCTCTGAAGTATATGTCCAGAATAAGGACAGAGCGGTTCTCGACAAGAGATGCTATGCTGCTTCAGAGTGTTTTTGTGCTTTGGTTCGTAGTCACCAAGCTGGGCCTGATATTGGAATCATATTAGAATGTCTGGTCCCTGCTCCCAGAGATTCCGATTTAATCACCCTGAGGTAAGATGCAGTGAATTGGGTATTTTTAAAAAAGCAACCGAAATGATTTTAATAAGCTGAGATTCACCATGTTAAACCAATCAGTTCCAGCTTACCAGGAAATTAAAACAAGTCTAGTGAGAAAGCTGCAGGCTCATAAACTGAAAAGATCAATTCGTTTTCTTAAAGTTTTCAGAGTTATAGCCAGTTCTTCTAGCATTTATTTTTTCCTGAAAATGTTGATGTAGTGAGAGATCTATGAAAGTGGAGAAGTAAAATTTCAAACACCCAACAGGATGTAAAATTACAACACAACAGATGAACCAAGACATGCAGTTTCTAACTTATCGGAAAAAAAATAGTCTACAAAATTTGTCATTTGAATGAGTTCTTAATTTTAAAAAGTACAATCATTGGATTTAGTCTGATCACATCTAGAGGTCCCTCTTCCTCATCCAAGGATCTCTTCCACAGAGCAAAAAAACACCTCTTCAATCCAGGGAAAGAATGTCAACTTTGTTATTTGAAATGGAGAAATTTGCAAGAATTCTGGCTCAGACCACCTGCATTGGATTGGGACTTGATGAATCAGCCAAATAGAGTTCTTAAAGGAAAAGTTTCAACCACCAAACCAGCAATTCACAAAGCCTCACCATGGAGACAATCAATGTCAGGTAACTAGGGAGTGCTGTCTGTGGACCAGTCTTCAGTCAAAATGAGGCCAGGGAAATGCCCCTTTCTGAGAAGATCAGAGTAGGCAGTAGATAGGAGCAGGCTCTCACTATGCTTTGGTGGGGCCTGTAAGCAAATATATATCTCTTCTCCTAAGAATATAAACACATGAATTTAGAAAAATTTTAATTCTGCTATAAGATTTAGAGTTGATGAAACCACTCTTCAAAGCCTTTAATTTTCCTGTTTTTTTTTCTCTTGAGAGAAGGATAATAAACTGTAGTCATCATTTTCTCTATATACCAATAATATTCCCAGGTACAATAGGCTCCACTGTATTCTCAAGCCAAATGTTGTATAAACTCAATAAAATTAGGGAAAAGATAGAGTTTAATGCAAATTTCATTTTTGTTTGAGGAGAAAAAAATAGTTTGCAGATATAAAAATTAAAAATTATGCATTTTTCAATTTTCCTTTAATATTCGAGTCAATAATACTATCTTAACACTAAGATGAACTTATTTAAATGCAGGGATTAATATTTTATTTTAAGCATATAAAATTCTCAAAAATACATTAATCTGCTTAAGAGCAAAAATACTTCACAATATAATGAAACAATACATTTCCAATAACCAGTTATTGGGTACATTCAATTCCATGTTGAAATATCCATAAGATATGCTATTTTAAAAAAATTATTAAATATGTAAGTTATTTACCAAAATAATTCTAGAGTTTTTTCTTTTAAGTTTCCAACTTCCTCTGGGTAACTAATGACAAGGCTTTGTTCTTTCAAATTGAGAATCAGTGAACCAAAAGAGCATTGATTGAATTAAAATATGAAAGAGCACCTGAGTTATTGGCAGTAAATAAAGAATAATTTGTATTTGAGGGGCCAACATTTGAAGTCAAAATTCCTTTTGTATCATAAGTGACTTTAAAAAATAAATCCTACTTATTACATCATCTTCTACTTGCCTTAGAGTAGAGTAAGGACTGTAGGGACAGAAATCAGTAATTTTTTACCCACCCCTCAAACAAGGCATGCTCCATCCGGTGTCAGGTCATTATGTTGTGTGTGTGTGTGTGTGGTTTTGACAGAATGTGCACTGTTTTAAAATCTCTCCTGGCTATCCTTCCCCATCCATCCCTTCAGCAGGTTGCTGCCTTGCACTTGGTGAAAACCACATTTTCCTTTAGGGAATCCACTTCTCCCTCTGGCAGTGACTCAGTCTTCAGTTGCACTAAGCCCATGCAGTCGGTAAAGCTCTAATGAAAAAGAGCAGCATGCAGAAGCTGTTTCTTCGGTTTCAAATCCATCATTCCAACCCATATGCAGCCATTACAAATTTATTAAAATTTAAATTGTTTTCTCTTTACCAGATTCCTCTTTATGTTGAGTAATCAAATGAGCAATAGGGCTTTTTCCTTCCTGTAAAGCATGTATGTCTTTCTGAAGTTTTATTTAGGCATCTTTGCCTTTTCAGCTCTCGGATGGATTTTTAAAAATCCATAATTTTGTAGCTTACCAGGAATAGCCTAATCATTAGCCCAATACACATTATTCTACAGTGCATGTGGAAGATTGTCCAGGAAATATCATATATTAGGTAGCAAAAAAGTCTCAATTTAAAAAATTAAAATCATACAATATATGTTCTCATACCACATAGAATGAAATTAAAAGATTAAAAAACAAAAGGAAATTTGGGATTCAAGAATATGTGAAATTAAATAAGATACTACTAAATAATCAATGAATCATAGTAAAATTACAGAGGAAATTAGAAACATTTTCACAGATGAAAACAAAATCACAGTATATGACAAGTTCTGGAATGTAGCTGAAAAATGCTTAGAGGGAAATAAATAGCTATAAATGCTTATATTAAAAAAGAAGGAAGGCATCAAATTAATAACCTTCCAACATAAGAAACTGAAATAAGAGGGCTGCCTGGGTGGTTCAGTTGGTTAAGTGTCTGCTCTGCTCAGGTCATGATCCCAGGATCCCAGGATCCCAGGATCGAGTCCCATGTCGGGCTCCCTGCTCTTCAGGGAGTCTGCTTCTCCCTTTCCCTCTCTCCCACTCATTCTCTCAATCTCTCTCTCTCTCTCATAAATAAATAAAATCTTTAAAAAATTGTTCAGGAAGAAATATAAAATCTGAATATACCTATAAAAAGCAAAGCCATTGAATTACTAATGCAAAAACTGTAGAAAAGACAAAGCCCAGGTGGCTTCCTTGGTAAATTCTACCAAATGTTAAAGGGGAATTAATACCAATTATTTATATATTTCTCCAGAAAAATAAGGAGATTGAAGGGAACACTTCCCAATTCATTCAATGAGGCTAGAATTACCCTGATAACAAAAAGCAGACAAAGACATACCAAGAAAACTACATACCAACATTATATATTTATCAAAATAGTAACAATTAAATTCAGGAATAAATAAAAGGATTATACTTCATGACCAGGTGGAATTTATGCCTGAAATACAATGTTGGTTTAACATGAAAATCAATCTATGTATAAACCATATTAATTGAACAAAGGGCAAAAACCACATCATCATCTCAACACAAATGTGTTTGACAAAATAGACAGCACAATGATAAAACACTCAATATACTAGAAATAGAAGGAAACTTCCTCAAACTATAAAGGGTACCTAAACTTCAGCTATCATCATAGTTAGTGTTAAAAGACTGGAAATGTATCCCTGTGATCAGAAAAAAGACAATGAAACCTATTCACACCATTTCTATTCAATATTTTACTGGAGGTTCTAGTCAAGGCAATCAGTCAAGAAAAAGAAACAAAAGACACCCAGATTGGAAAGAAAGATATAAAACTATATTTATTTGTAGACGACATGATCTTATGTGTAGAAAATCATAAGCAATCGACAAAAAAGTGTTAAAACTAGTAATAAGTTCAGCAAAATTATAGGATGCTAGATTAATATACAAAATCGGTTTACTTTTAAACATAACAATGAATAACATGAAAGTAAAATTGAGAAAGCATTCTGATTTGTATCTAAAAGAATAAAATACTCAAAAATCTGTTTTTCAAAATAAATTAAGTCTTATACACTGAAAGTTACAAAACATCATTGAAAGTAATTAAGAAGACCTAAATGAACAGAAAGGCATCTCATGACCATTGTGGTATTCCTTAAATTGATCCATATGTACTCAATACAACCCCTTTCAAAATCACAGCTGCCTTTTTTGCAGAAATTGACAAACTGATTCAAAAATGTATGTGAAGGGGTGCATGGGTAGCTCAGTCAGTTAAGCATCTCTTGATTTTGGGTCAAGTCATGATCTCAGGGTCCCGGGATGGAGCCCTGTACTGAGCTCCATGATGAATGCAGAGTCTGCTTGAGATTCTCTCCCTTTGCCCCTCCATCAATTTGTACTCTCTCTCAGATAAATAAATAAATAAATAAAATCTTAAAAAATCAAACAAACAAAAATACACATGAAAATGTAAAAGACCCAGAATAGCCAAAATTCTTGAAAAGTAGCAAAGTCAGAGGAGTCACACTTCCTGATTTCAAAACATAGCACAAAGCAATAGTAATCATAACATTGTGTTAGTATCATAAGATAGATACATACGTTAATGGAATAGAATTCAGAGTCCAGCAATAAACCTTACATTTATGGTCAATTGATTTTCAACAATGATGACAAGAAAATTTGATGCAAGAAAGAAGAGTCTTCAATAAATGATACTGGACAAGTGGAAGTCTACATACAGATAAGTGAAGTTAGAATGACCTCACACCATACACAAAAATTAACAGAAGATAGATCAAATACATAAGTGTAAGATCTAAACCTACAAAACCCTTGGGAAAAAAAAACATACATTTTCTTGATCTTGGATTAGGGAATGGTTTTTTGATATGATACCAAAACTCAAGCAATAAATTGTTATAAAACGTATTCATCAAAATTGAAAACATTTATGTTTTAAAATATACCATTAAGAGGGATGCCTGGGTGGCTCAGTTGGTTAAGCATCTACCTTTGGTGCAGATGGTGATCCCTGGGATCCTGGGATCAAGCTCCTGCATCTGGCTCCTTGCTCAGGGGAGAGCCTGCTTCTCCTTCTCCCTGCCCTCTCCCTGCTTGTGCTCTCTCTCTCTTTTCTTTCTCTCTGACAAATAAATAAACAAAATCTTTAAAAAAATAAATAAAATATACCATTAAGGAAGTACAAGAAAACCTAAACTATGAGAGAAAATTCTTGCCTATATATATCTGACAAGGAACTTGTACCCAGAGTATATTAAAACTCTTACAACTCAATAGTAAAAAATACAAATGGCATATTTAAAAAAAAAAATGGGTAGAGGATTTGAAAGACATTTCTCCATGGAAGAAAATAAGCAAGTTGGAAGTCCAATAAGACATGTAAAGAGGCTCAACATAGTCATTAGGGGAAGGCAAATCAAAACCACAATAAGACATCACTTCATACCCAAGAGGTAGTCATAAGCAAAAATATAGAAAATAAGCATTAGAGAAGATATGAACAAATTAAAACTCTCAAATATTACTGGTGGAAATGAAAAACAATGCAGTTATTTTGGAAAATAGTTTGGCAGTACCTCGCAATGTTACACATAGACTTACCATGTTACCCATTTATTCTACTGCTAGGTATACACTCAAATTTAAAAGATGCATATGTACAAATATGCAAACACACACAAAAAACAAGAATATTCATAGCATCATCATTCATTATAATAAAAAAGTATAAACAACCTAAAGGCTATAATTAATGCCTGGATCAGAAGGAGATTAAGGACTCTTCTGAGAGAGGGCAAAAAGACCCCAACTTCATCCCCTCAGCAGATCAATGGGGAATAAGAATTTAAGAGAGCAGAATAATTTTATAGGAATGATCCAATTAAAGAATCATTAAACAAATACATCATATATATATATATATGTATATATATATATATACACACATATATATATATTTGAATGATAGATAATAATGCTGGTTACTATCTGATAGATTTATGGAAGATTAAGAAATATGGCAGAGAGGGAATTTTTTAATCACATGTCCTGTTTGACTTCTCTCCAATATATTTTATTCAACTACAATTTGCTAAGTGTGGCAAATTTGTTTATCTTTGGTGGGATTTTACTATAGATACCAGCATGTCTTCAGCGAGAGAAGAACATGTAGGTGTAGGAGGGAATGAATCTCCTAAAATCACATTTGATCATGTCAATCTCTAGTACTAAAAGGATAAAATTTAAACTATTTTAACATACAAGTTCTTCAAAATCTTATCCCAATCTTTCCAATAATCATTTATACATGTATATGCTCATATAAATAATGTACACATATACATCATATGTATAATTATACACACATATATCCATTTAAAAACATAATTTGGATCATTATTTTCAGAAAATATTATATATTTTCTCATGTCATTTCAATTGATTGGTCAATTGCTATTATCATCACTTTTGGTCAGTTGACATGAAATCTCCATTAAAATCCCCTTGTGCCACAACTAAAAATAATTGCTCTTTCAAGTGTTCTGTGGCCCTATAATAATTTTCATTTTAATTATTAGTAGTACTTCTTTTATAGCACATACTATATCTTTATGAAAAATAGGATACCTCTAATATTTATTCTTTAGCACCAGGAGATAGCAAACTGCTCATTTACTTCCATCTTCCTTGAATGACTAACTGATTGAATTATTCATGGTATGTACATTCTAACTATACTTATTGAATTATTTAATATCTCTCTCTCTTTTTTTAAAGATATGTATTTATTGAAAAGAAGGGGCACCCCAATGTTCATAGCAGCATTGTCCACAATAGCCAAACTGTGGAAGATGCTGAGAGGTCCTTCAACAGAGACTGGATAAAGAAGTTGTGGCTCATATATACAATGGAATATTACTCAGCTATCAAAAAGAACAATTACCCAACATTAGCAGCAACATGGACGGGACTGGAGGAGATTATGCTAAGTGAAATAAGTCAAGCAGAGAAAGACAATTATCATGTGGTTTCACTCATAAGGAATAGAGCGCAGGACCACAGGGGAAGGGAGGGGAAACTGAATGGGAAGAAATCAGAGAGGGAGACAAACCATGAGAGACTCTAGACTCCAGGAAACAAACTGAAAGTTACAGAAGGGAGGGGGTGGGGGATGGGATAACAGGGTGACGGGTATTAAGGAGGCAAGTGTTGTGATGAGCACTGGGTGTTATACGAAACTAATGAATCATTGAACACTACATCAATGATGTACTATATGCTGAGTAACTGAACATAATAAAAAAATAAAAATAAAACAAATAAAAAGATTTTATTTATTTATTTATTTGAGAGAGAGTGGGAGAGAGAGAGAGTACTAGTGGAGGGGAGGGGCAGAGAGAGAGGGAGAAGCAGACTCCCCACTTAGCAGGGAGCCTGATGTGGGGCTTGATCCCAGGACCCCAGGATCATGACCTGAGCCGAAAGCAGTCACCTAAGTGACTGAGCCATGCAGGCACCCCTTAATTTCTCTTTCCTGATGCGTGACATACTGATGGATCAAAAAGGAACAAATATTCAAACAGATTGATGCTAAAAAAAAAAAAGAAAAATTAATTGAATCTTCTTTTTTAGTTAGCTTAATTTTTAGGTTTCCATTAGTCATTTTTCTCATTTCTGTTTCAATTCTGTTTGTGCATGCTGTTAGATAAGGTATTTTACACTCTTAGTCTATATATTGTAGAAAATAGAAAGGTACTCATTGCAACAAATTTTGTCTGGTCAACTTAATTCCCAGAAAAATTCTGGTCCATGTTTGGTTCCTCTGATAATTTTAATAGCTTCTTGTAAGTCCTGAACCTGATTTTAATGGCTCTTTTGTTGTATAATAGTTCTCTTATAGCCATAATTTATTACTTGAAATTTGCATCGACTATTGCTTAAATAATAGCTTTTTATCTTTGCCATCTTATTTTTTAACAGTATCATATAATTTTTGAGGTGTGTAGAATCTAAACAATAAGTAGAAACTGTATTTGCCCCTTAACTCGAAATATCTCCAGTTTGGAAGACAGTTTGCTTTCCTCAGTTTTAAATCAGTCACACTTTGGACACAAACAAAGGAATATAGTTAGGCTTGTTTGAGTCAGCTTCTTTCAGAAAATATATTGTGAATAGTTGTAGCAGATAATAATGTGATATCACGTTTTAAGGATAAACTGAAAAGGAAAAAAAATCGAGATTTGGTTGCCTCGTTCCAATGTTGAAAACCTCATATTTGAGTTCCGCGCCAAATATGTGTTGACTCGCCATGTGCTTTAAAGTGAACCATAGCAGTTCTGGGTTATATAAGTAAAAATAATTGTTGCCTTTAAAATCAGGCCCTTTGATAAGTACTTTGATTATATAAGTTCATTTTTGCTTTTAAAACTATGGATGTTTATAAACTATTACCAATTTTATCAAGTATTTTAGAATGATTTTCAGGACAAATACTCTAATCAAACAGGAAGAACTTATTTTTCCCCTTAGCTGATGTCTGTTGTATATTTATCTATTTCACATTCCATTTTGTTTTGCAATTTGCCCCTTCCACTGTCTAAAGCTCACTTAGAACAAATTGACATTTTTATAAATAATGCGTAGAAAACTTGCAAGTGCAAGGAAAGCCAAAATAAAATCTAATAAATAATCAAAGCCCAGCTGTACTTCACATTTAAACTGTTTTACACTGCTCAACAAGCTTTTCGTGATGTTCTGATGGAACCCTCTGTCACCCTCATCAATTTTACTCACTTTTTTCCCCAGATCACAGCTATAGAGTAGATGGGAGTTTGTTGGAAGCCAAATGAGTAGAATATGCCTGGTTATGGTTGGTTCATTCCCTTTCTTCTTATATCTTCTACAATTCATGAACTGCCTTTTGAATTTTGTAAAGCAGTTCTCCGATCAGCTGGAAGTCAGCAAAAATTTAGCATTAATGAGTTCATTTCCACAAAAATTGGCTTATTACCATGCAGACTTCCAGTGTTATATACTAGTGGTTTTAGAGTTATTTTTTCTATTCTTTATTAAGATATTCTTTTTACCTGCCACATGTGCAAATAATGAGACTGGTTAAACTCTCTTTCTATAAGTAATTGAAAGCAATAAAAAACATCATTTCAATAACTTATGGTAAATTCACTAGTAAAATAAAATCTTTATACAAAGAAATTACATATAATAGCTGAGGAAATTTTATTAATCCTGTTGTTCTTTAAAATAAATATTACATAATGATTTATTAATAATTAAATCTCAAATAATAGGGATTTTTAAATAAAAGGAGCTCTAGATAATGAATATAATGTCCTTCAGAGAATATTATACAAGAATGTTATGTACGCAACAAATTTTAAAATACTTGAAACAGGCATCTAAACACAAATTGATGTACGTAGATAATTTACAATAGCAACTGATCAATATTATTTAATTTACATGTTTATTTTCTGGTATAAAAGTTTATAATAATTTATAAAAGTGAATACTAACTAATAAATGTTCTTTCCTTTCTTTTTCTTCACCCCATTTCATTATCTGGTCTTGACACATTTAAAAGCAACATAAAATAAATTATTTATCTTCAAGGAAGAGTCTTAGAAAATCATATTTTTTTAATTGGTACTTAATTTTTTTCTTATATAAGAACTGAAGGAAAAATTAACTTATATACTTCCCCATGATTAATGTTTTGTCTACTGACAGAGTGGTCAATAAAACATACTATACACAAATATAATTTTGATATGATTTAGATCTTAGATTCAGTGACTATAACTGTATTTAATCTAAAAAAATGTTATTCTTGGATGACATTAAAATACAGACATGAAATACTTTTTAAAATTTATTGTATAAAATTAAACTTGTATTTGTTATTTTATAACTTACCACTCCAAGTGAATACTAGTCAAGAAAAACTGATTTTTCTTAAAATATATTCAACTATGTTCTTTAGTGGAATCTGTATGTTTTTCATAGCTAAATTAAACATTTATACAGATGATTTTTGAGTGTTTTTATAAAACTGTGTACAAATATCAATGGTCTTTTAAGGAGGATACTCTGTGCTTAATGAGTTTTACTTCCTTAATTTTTAATATTTACTTTTGAATATTGAATTCTTTTTGTGTAGAATCAAAGGATTATATACAGTAGGTAGATTTTTTTTCCTTGCCCTCATGGAAATATCTATGTAGTAAATAAGCATATATGTAGTAGTTTGGGGGGGTTGCCCTTATACAAAATGCTACCAATCTTCACATATTTTATTATTTTTTTAAATACTTATTTATTTACTTTAGAGAGAGAGAGTGTGTGTGTGGGGGGGGGCGAGAGGCAGAGGAAAAGAGTGAGAGAGCACCTTAAGAAGACTGCCTGCTGAGTGCGGAGCCCGATACAGGGTTTGATGAAACAACCCTGAAGTCATGACCTGAGCTGAAAGCAAGAGTTGGATACTTAACTGACTGAGCCACTCACTAGCCTCTACATGTTTCATTACTTTTTTTTTTTTTTTTTACTTTTTTTCTCTTTTAGTCATCAGTTGCAAATTGTTATGGTTTATCATTGTAACCCTGTTGAAATACATGCTCAGTTTCCCTAATTGTTCCTTTTAATACAGTCTGGGCCTGGAAAATGATTAGTAAGACTGGAAAACTGTATTTTCTTTGGGGATAAATGAAGCTCTTAATTGAGCTATGCATGATCGATTGCATAGAAGGAAGAGCCAGACAAGTATTCCATTGTGTATGTACATTTAAGTTTTAATAATTGCAATATTTTTAAAAATCTACATATTTAAGTACAACATAAACTTTAGGCTTCTTTCATATTAAAATGATTAGCTGGGTAGATAAATGTGTATCTTCAGTCAAACTTCTAAAGATCCATTTGCCCCTTTACAATCCTTAGCCTTCTTTGCATAGGGATTGAAGTCTTGTGATTGTGTTATGGCCAACTGGGTGAGTGGGAATGGTGAAAGACACTTCCAGAATAGGTCATTAAAAGTATCTTGTGGGGTACTTTAGTTCTTCCTTACCCCGATTCAGCAACTTTGGAAGCCATGTACTTCTAATAAAAACAGTGCTCCCTAGACTTAATGTTCATATCCAGGGTTCTGGTTAAAAGGCAAATTCTGATAGCATATTTGTGATGGAGTGTGATATTGTACATATTAGCAGGCTCTCAGATACTACTGCTGCTGGTTCATAGAGTTCACTTTGAGTAGCAAGGCTGTATTTGCATGACTACAAGATAGACTGGGGTCACCTAACCTGTATTTTATTTTGGATGAGTGAGCAGTAAAACTTCCTTCTTTCAAGTCAATGAGATATTGAGATTTTATTTTTATACCTCCTTAATTTAAAAACTCAGTTTTTGTTTTTGTATGCTTGTTTTTTATCAACAGACTAGAGGGTTTGAGTTTGTATAATCTTAAATGTGTCTGTACTTACGTAATCTGAAGTATAGCTGAGTATACATACACTTAAAGTTTTACCTTGCCATCTCTGGACAAAATGGGCTTAGAGGGATGAGATTCATCCTAGCATTTTAAACAACTACTAAATAGGCAAAATATCTAAGACCGTGCTTCAAGACACTGAACATTAGGTAATTAATTCAATGACCATTTAGAGACAGAAAGCAAATAAAATGAGCCCTACATTTGCCCAGGTTTACTGCCTTGAGAGAACTTCCAAGCCTTGGGCAGGGAGTTCAAATAGAGTTTTGGGGTACTCACAGAGTTGAGAATTGAGCTGGAAGTCCAGAGAGAGACAAGAGAGAATAAGACCAAAAATGTGTCCAAATTATAAATTCACAGATCAAGATGTTCGATGAATCTAACACACAAGAAACATGAAAATTACTCCAAATCACGTAATAGTCAAATTGCTCAATACCAGTAAAAATTTCTTAAATAAAGTCCAAAAAGAAAAAAAAAAGACACTTACTAGCAGATTTCTCATCAGAAATAATTCAGGAAAACAGCAAAGCAACATTTTTAAAAGTGCTAACACAAAAAAATATGTTCACTGAGAATTCTATACCAGTGAAGGTGAAGACCTTTTTAGACAAACTAAACAAGTAATAATTCATCATTAGCAAAGTACATAATAAATACATTGGTAATAAGATTTAATATATATATAATATGCATATATATATATTTTTATAAGAATGACATTGTACATAAAGAATCATACATTGTGGCCAAATGGGTATTATCCTGTGAATGTAAAATTAATCAAGACAATTCACCATATTAATATACTAAAAAAGGAAAACCATGCGATCATCTCAATAAACACAGAAAAAGCATTGACAAACTCCAACATTCCGTCCTGATGAAAATATTTAGCAAACTAGAAATGGAAGGAAATTTTCTCTTTTTTTTTTCTTTTTTGTTTTTTTGACCTGATAAGTTACATCTATGAAAAACCCATAGTTGACTTCAAACAATTTGGTGAAAGACTGAATGCTTCTCCCTAAGATCTGGAACAGCATAACGTCACCTCTATTCAACACTGGTTGCAGGTTCTATATATAGTTATTAGGTAAGAAAAGTAATAAAAGACATCCAGGTAGGAAAATAAGAAGTAAAAATATTTTTATATGTAGAAGACGTGTTTGTCTATACAGAAAATGTGATGGGATTAAAGAACTAGCAGAACTGAAAAGTGAGTTTTGCAAAGTATTGTGGGATACAAGATTAATACAAATATTAAATGTATTAGTATATAACCAAAATAAATAATCAGAAAGTGAAATTTATCAAATAATACTAATTAAAATAGCATTTAAAAACATGAAATAACTTGGGATAAATCTAACAAGGGTTGCGCAAGTTCTGTACCCTGAAAATAACAAAATACCTCTGATAAAAACTGAAGAGCTCATCTATAAATGGAGACGTATACCATGTGTATGCGTCAGAAGCCTGATATCACCAAGATATCAATTCTCCCTAAACTAATCTATAATTCAAAATAATCTCAATCAAGATCCCATCATTCTTTTTGGAGAAGTTGGAAAACTTACTCAAAACTTGTATGGAAATGGAAAGGATCTAGAACTTTTAAAAGAACAAATTGGAAGGCTAACAGGATCTTTATTACAAAATATGGTATACCCAATTTGTTGGGCAGTTTTTCATAAAAGGATATTGTATTTTGTCACATTTTTTATTCATCTGTTGAGATGATCATATGATTTTTCTCTTTTATTCTATTAACGTGGCATATCACATTTATTAGTTTGTGTATGTTGAAACATCCTTGCAACCCAAGGATAAATCCCACCTGATCAAAGTATATGATCTATCTCTGGCTGAGCCCAGAGCCAGGTACTGGTTTTGATCTCAAGACCCTGAGATCACGACCTGAGCTTGTACCAAGAGTTGGGCACTTAACTGACTGCACCACCCAGGCCCCCAGTATACGATCCTTTTAATCATATTAATATGTTGTTGAATTTGTTTTGCTAACATCTTTCCATGATAATAATCTTCAACAAACTTTATATAGGAGGAAAATGCCTCAATATAATAAAGGCTATCTACATATGATAAAACCATAGCTAGTCTCATACTCAATGGTGAAAGACTGAAAGCTTTTCCTCTAAGATCAGGAACAAGACAAAAGTGTCTACTTTCAACACTCATTCAACATAGTACAAGAAGTCCTAATCAGAACAATCAGGTAAGAAAAAAAAAAAACATCAGGGGGCGCCTGGGTGGCACAGCGGTTAAGCGTCTGCCTTCAGCTCAGGGCGTGATCCCGGTGTTATGGGATCGAGCCCCACATCAGGCTCCTCCGCTATGGGCCTGCTTCTTCCTCTCCCACTCCCCCTGCTTGTGTTCCCTCTCTCGCTGGCTGTCTCTATCTCTGTCGAATAAATAAATAAAATCTTTAAAAAAAAATACATCAAATCAGAAAGAGAAAAATAAAATTGTCTCTGTTTGCAGATGATATAATCTGTTTTTTTTTAACTGAAGTATAATTAACATGCAATGTTTTATTAGTTTCAGGTGTACAACATATTGATTCAGCAATTCTATACATTGCTAAGCGCTCACCATGATAACCGGAGTCACTAACGGTCACCATTACAATCTTATTGACTATATTTTCTGTGGTGTACTTTTCATCTCCTTTACTTAATATTTTATAACTAGAAGTTTGTACCTCTTAATACTCTTTATCTTTTTTCCTCATTTTCCACCCAAATTCCCTCTTGCCTTATGTATAGAAAATCATAAAGACTCAACCAAAAAAACTGTTAGAACTAATCAACAGATTCAGTAGAGTTGTAGGGCATTAAATCAGCTTCCAGAAATTAGGTGCAGTTTTATACACTAACAACAAAATATATAAAAAAGTGCAGTCTGGCCACGCCTGGGTGGCGCAGTAGGTTAAGCGTCTGACTCTTGGTTTTGACTCAGGTCCCGATCTCAGGGTCATGAGATGGAGCCCTGTGTCAGGCTCCAAGCTCAGAGTAGAGGCTTCTTGAGATTGTCTCTCCCTCTGCCCCTCCCGCTCACGCTCTCTCTCTCTAAAATAAATACATAAATCCTTTTTTTTTTTTTAAAGCACAATCTGACATCAGCTTCATAATTTCCTATAGATTTGAACTTGTTCTCTGTCATGGCGATTTATTTCAGAGGGAAGTCCAATCCATTATGATTGTTCTTCCCTCTTCTGAAAAGAAGACCCACCAGCACCAGGGAACTATGAAACTTTCTCAAACACTTTTGGACCGATTGGTCATGAATTTTTGTTCAAAATTAAAGATATAAATATTATCCAAGTTGCTCACCATATCAGTGTGCTCTTATCTAGGGAGATCCTTGGTTTTTACTCTGAGTGAGTCACCTCATAATTTCTGATTTGGAAACAGCCAGAAAAACTTGCTAACTATCTAACAAAAGAAAAACAAATAAGACGTAAGCATAGTCAATGGGATATCATGCATTTGGAATTCATAAGTCTAAATTCTTCATGTGGTGGTGCTAACAACATGAGGGAGTAAATAATAGTGGAAGTTTTGGGGTTCACACAAAACCTGGCAGTAGGTCAACTGGGAGAATCACTGTATAGGCTCTGAAGTCGAGGGCCGAGTTACTGACCTTGGGTGAGTTCCTGAACTCTGAACCTCACTTGTTTCATTTGGAAAGTATGGAATACCAATATAATTATGCTAAGGGTTATTGTAAACTTCAAATGGAGAACTGGTGCACAATGCATGGCATAGAAAAAGTACTAAATAAATGTTAACTAATGTTACAATCAAGTACACCTTATGTTGCATATTTTAAAAGAAATATTATAAAATTACTAATTTATATTCATACTTATCTTATTAGGTAAAATGTACATTTTTAAAACTTCATAGTGGTATACATCATGCATTAATTTGTAAGTTCAACAAATAACTTATTTTGATAGAAATGTATCACCCACTAGTAAGCATCTGAGTAAGCCCATTTCAGTGAGAAATAAGGACTTAAATATTTAGTATATTTACAACCAGTATGAAAATTCTAATTTGTCTCATGCTAATTTCATTACCGTTATATGGCCCAATTTATTTGAGTCATAAATATTAGAATGAAACCCACACCTGTAACTTATATGATAAAAATTGCGTTTCTGTGTTCTGATAAAGATTATGTGCAAGTTGTTTTGGAAGGAAAACGTCTCATAGTATATTTCACTAAACACAAAATATCCAACTTCTAAAAAGTAGCTGTTACTTTGAAATTTTGTAACTTCAAAATAATTACAAAATTATTTTGTCAGCATTACGCTAGATTACAGGGAATTGTTTAGACCGTATATCGGGATTTAATGTCCACATGTTATTTCAGATGGCTGTTATTTGATGGGCCTGGAAGAGATTATCATCAAAGCTCTACTCACTTGTTTGATAATCATCTGTTTTACTTATATACACCTCTTATGTTGCAAAACATTTTATGGTAGCAGCAGGCTAACCTGCTGTGTTTTCCAGGGGATTATGTATGGCAATTCAGACAAGATCCCCCAGAGCTATTTATTGAAGAGAATTTGCTTAAAAATACATCTTCCGTAGTCAGTACTTGTTTCCGAGTGAATTAATTCACATTCCAGAATATCTCAACGGAAAACAGAAGAAAAATATATCCCCCTAATTATTTTCTAGTAAAACATCTCCATATTTTATCATAATTTCAGGTATAAAATCAGTCAATAAATTAAAAAAATCATGTGTTTTGTTCTCTACATAAATTATCATAAATAATCTTTTTTATGTTTCATTTTTTTGCATGTATTTAATCACATCTTTTTCCGTGAAAACACTTACCTATTTTTCTCCGCTTGTTTCTTTTTTATTCATTATTTCTTTTAATTTTTAAGACTTGATTAAGGCATATTTTGCAGGAAATAAAACATATTTTAATGTCTCATTAGAGTAGGTTGGACAAAGTATACATGTGCGTAACCACACTAATCAAAATAGAGTACAATGCTGTATCCTCGAGTATGCCAGTTTGTAGTCAAAGCTGGATTTAGTACCACTGATCTGCTTTCTGTCATTACCGACACACTTCCACCTGTCCTAGAATTTCAAATAAACAAAATCACACTGTATCTGTTCTTTTGTGCGTGACTTCTTTTACTCAGTATAATATTTCAAAGATTTATTCTTTTCAGTGTTTGCACAAATATTTTAATTATTTCTACCATTGAGTGGTCTTCAAATGGCTGAATGCATGAAAAGATGCTTAACCAGTTAATGTTAATGGACCTGGGTTATTACGTTTTTGCCCGCTATGAATATCCTGTACAAGTATTTATTGTGAATATACGCTTTCATTTATCTTTGAACAATACCTAGGAGTGGAATAGTTGGTAATATGATGTGTGTGCTTAACTTTATGAGAAAATGCCAAACAGTTCTACAAAGTGCTTGTAGCATTTAACTCCCAACAGTGAAACAGGAGTTCAAATTGATTCCTATTCCTGACATTCGAAGTTGTTATTCCTTTTAAGTTAGCCATTCCAGCAGATGTTTATTGGGAGTTCATTGTGCTTCTCCTTGATGAATAATGATAATGAACTTCTTTTTATGTGCATATTAGCCATCTATCATATTTTATGAAATACTTGCTTGAACCACTTGTCCAAGTTGTATTGGGCTATTTTCTTTTTATTAATTTGTGTTAAATACGCTGGATCAAGTTGTATGCGAGAAACAGGTATGGCAAATGTTTTTTTCCAAAGAGTGCTGTGTAGTTTTATATCTTAAATGGTATAAATACATTTATAAATAAATTTAATGATATAATCTGAAAACATTTTATTTTTTTATCATTTTTAATTTGATTTTTTCTTACATATGTTATTTGTCTTATTTGTCATCCATACTCGTGTAAAGTTTTTCCTTTGATATCTGCTACAATATTTTTTGTGTGTATTTTGTTGTTGTTTTCTGAGTATCAAAATATATTTATTTTTAAACATCAGTGGTAGCCACTTGTCATTACCTACTATAAACAAATATTCAGTGTATAGTTTGATGAATTTTCATAAATATGTTCATCTATGTACTCACCCAAAAGCAAGATGTAAAACTATTTGTTGTCTCTAAGAGTTATCTTGGTTCCCTTGGCAATCATTGGATCCAACACTGTCTGTCTCAGGCAAGCCTGATCTGCTTTCTATTTCCCTAGATTTAATAAACAGTTTCTAAATGTCATATAAACAGAATTATGGAAAATGTATTTACATCTGGGTTCTGTGGCTCAGTGTTAAGGTTTTAAGATTCATCCATCTCATTATTTTATCAGTAGTGCATTATGTTTTATTGCTGAATAATATTCCATTGTATGGATAGATCACCACTTTTTATCCATTTACATGCTGATGAATTTAAGTTTTCAAGTTTTTGGCTATCGCAAATAAAGCTCCTGTGAAGTTTTTGACATGTTCTTACATGCACATAAGTTTTTATCTCTTGTAGATAGATTCCTCAGAGTGAAATTTCTCAGTTGCATGGTAAGTGTATATATAAGTTTAAAAGAAACTGCCGAACGGTTTTCCATGGAGGGTGGGTGATACATGGGTGCCGAGATCCGGTGTAGAGAGTGGAGGAAAGCCCACTTGGTGCACACGTACTTGCCTCTGCTCTTAGGCTCTGTTTTTGCACTTAGGTTCCACTGTCCATTTTATTTATCTCTTGATATCTGTAGCACCTGGATCTCCTCTTTTCTTCATATTCCATAGAACCTTAATAGTTTTAATAGTGGTTAGTGTTTTGTGGAAGCAGAGAGCTCTTGTGAAATGACCTTCCATTTAATTTGTGTGTAGAAGGGTTTTAAAGGATATTCACTTTTACTGGTGGAAAATTTGTCATCAGTTTCCATAAGAGAAGTCATTTATTTCCCTCCTTCTCTATTTTCTAAAAACGTTTGTGTAGGATTTGCAACATTTCTTTGCCAGATGTTTTAAAGAATTCACCAGTGTAGGCAGTTGGGCCTGGAGTTTCCTTTATGTGAAGGTTTCTAATTATGAATTCATTTTCCAAAATGTTAATAGGGTATTCAGGTTTCCTATTTCTCTGGTCAGTATTGCAATAAAATTGTTCATTACAGGTCTTTATTATCCCTTCAATGTCTAGAGTATCTGTAATACCTAAGAACTTTGCTGAACTTGAAGAAGTAGTTCAAAATGTAACAGAATTTTTAGATTATGCCTAAATTGGCTAGAGAAATATCTAGGGATGTTCTTGTAACCTGCACTCAGATTAGCAGCACCAGATTTTTAATTCCAGGGACAAAATCAGGAGAATCACCACACACTGCATCTCTCTCTTTCTCTCTCTCTCTCTCTCTCTTTTCTTATTACCATCAGCTTGTGGAAGGGTAAGAAAAACATCATATTTAGGAGATAAAAGGAATTATTTATTTATGCCTCCTGTTTCAACCTCCTTTGTTTGCATTTCATAGAAAAATCAAGACAATTACTATTAACTTTTCGACTTCATGCTTTATTCTATAAGCAATATAAATCCAAGTAATTTGCCTAGAGTGTCTTTAAAAACAAACATATCGTTGTGCACCAATTAATTATTCTTTTCCATGTAATTTACATAACTGAATTTATAACTGGTAAATATTTCGACTTGATTGTGAGTTCAAAAGTTGAAATAACAAAATCTGTAGCAAATCTTTCAGTTTGATGGAGTGTTCTCTCAGGTAAGGTAGAAGACATTAGTGGGTTATTTGAGAAGCTAATACGAACATTATTCTTACCTCACTCAACTTGTGAATATAGGGCTCTGCTTCGCTACTTTCCAAATTATGTAAATATAATTTATATCACACATAATTCTTAAAACAGTGTTTGTTATAACCGACTTTTGTCATTACTTAGAAAAGCTACAATAGGACCTCATGAATTCAGGACCTGCTCAGAAAATTTGTCATAAATTTAATACTTTAAGCATATATACAATGATAAAAAAGATATATACACATGCTTGTTTAGGAAATCTGAGACATACTAACACCCTTTCTTTCACCCAACTGGACAAGAATCATTTTTTCATTATAAAGCTATTTTTGGTATAAAAGTATTTTTAATAAAGGCCTTCAGAAACATGAATAGGGGCGCCTGGGTGGTGCAGCGGTTAAGCGTCTGCCTTCAGCTCAGGGCGTGATCCCGGAGTTCTGGGATCGAGCCCCATGTCAGGCTCTTCCGCTATGAGCCTGCTTCTTCCTCTCCCACTCCCCCTGCTTGTGTTCCCTCTCTCGCTGGCTGTCTCTATCTCTGTCAAATAAATAAATTAAATCTTTAAAAAAAAAAGAAACATGAATAAATTAATTATGGTTATTAATATTGAATGTATTCTATGATGTGATAAATTAGTTTTTTATTGTTATTTTTATGAACCCTACAAACAACCAGGTGGAACATAGAATTCACAAATATTAGTTTCCTAGAAAATTCTTCCATTTTGTTCAATAAAATATTAATATTTCAATTTCTATTGGCTTCTGTAAATAACTATGTCTGAACTTGTCCTATTTAATATTTATAACAGCCCTACAATCTATGATAAAATTTGCCTATAAAATACTTAGAGCATCCTCCAAATCTAAGATGACAAGATATACATAGCAGAATTCTGATTTTGTTTACCTTTCTCCTAATAGCCCTTTGTAAATTGTACATCTCTGTCCTACTCCAGATGAAGAGTCTTATTATAAATCAGTTACTGTAGAGTCATTCACCTGGCTCTTCACTGGGCATGGTCATCATTAATGCAATGTAAAAGGAACTCTTCTGGAGCTCTGGGAAGTTCTTTGTTATAACCTCTGAGGGAAGACAACATAAGTATTCCTTTTTTTCTGCTGGAAATATTTTAAACTGGTGGATGCAGCTATTAGCATATAATGTCTATAACTACTGTGATCACTCTTCTAATCTGAAGGTCAAAACTGATAGGACACAGAAGGGATGACATGGCATTGTTGAGTTACAGAATGAACCACTGTGTAACTGTGCCTTTGTCCTCATTGTTTCAGATTATTTAATGAGTTTTCTGTCACTCACTTTTAATCAGTTACGTAAATGTTAACATATGTTATTAGTGAACACACACTAATAAATTTCCAGCAATAATATAATCTTTAATTAGGCATTATTTAGTTATTGCATGGAATAACAGAAAACTATTGAAATATTGATATCTAAAATTTTTAATGCCAGAAAATATTTAGTGAGAGATCACAAAGATCAAAAAGCAGGAAAGACGTATGCTCTACATTTGTAATTATGTAGTTTCGCATTCCCTGTCTCTCTGTCAGTCTCCCTTTCTTATGATATTTTTCAATGGATAAGCATTAAATAGCATCTTAAACCAGAGTTTATACAAATTTAGTTTTTTTCTAAAATAAAACTGTGCAACAAAATTGAGTGTGTTGAGGTATAGTCCCATTATCTGAGTTAAGTTGCACTGAATTAAAATGTTTATAAAAGTGCATGTTTGGAATAAAGGAACACTTTGAATAAAGTGTAGTTTTAAAATCATTTATAACTACTGTGAAATCCTAGAAGGCAACATGTGAGAAAAAAAATTCAACTCCATGAAAAATAGTTAACGTAAACAATAATTGAGTTTCTGTAAAAAAAAGAATTGGGTTTCTTAACAATGGATTTTACTTATTTAAATATTGAAATTTTCTTTGAAATCTTTAAGACTATTCAGAACACAATGACTATTTTCCCATCAAATAAAATATTTGGGGTTATTCATTGTTACAATCTCCTAGGTAAAATGTGAAATGTGGTATTTTGGTTGGCTAGTTAAACTGCATTCTATTTATTCTTCCTGTTGGAAATTATACAACCAATTTATATTTAAGTTTAAGTGAAATGACAAGCAAGATTGTATTTGTATGCAATCAGTTAATCATCATAATTATAAAGACCACCTCGAAAATACTTATTATGTTAAAACAGAATTCAGTATACATTGTAAGGTCTTTTCTGTTATTATTTTCATTAATTTTCACTAGGCTCAGCAGTACTGGTGTTGATTTGCATTCCAAAAGATAGTTTCAAATGGTATGGTGGATTTAAGTTGAAACATAAAAGCCAACAAATTCAAAGTTAAGCCCATATTAGATTTTGTTATAATCCCCGTTAAAACTGGGCTATTTTTAGGGGCACCTGGGTGGCTCAGTCGTTGAGCGTCTGCCTTCGGCTCAGGGCGTGATCCCGGGCGTTCCGGAATCGAGTCCCACGTGGGGCTCCTCTGCTGGGAAGCCTGCTTCTTCCTCTCCCATTCCCCTGCTGTGTTCCCTCTCTCACTGGCTGTCTCTCTGTCACAAAACTAAATAAAATATTTAAAAAAAAAAACTGGGCTATTTTTAAACATTTGCATATTTTTCATTTATGATGCTCTCTAATAGGGCTGGCCTTGCTGCTCAAAGTAACAGAATAAATGTTTAAAGACTCACGGTTTAAAGAACTTTGTAGAGCCCTTTGTCCATCTCTGATTCTCGTTACCCTAACTGACTTTAAACTATTTAATGTGAAAGAACTATGTCTCTTTTATTCAGAAGTCATTATTATGTACCTACTATGTGTGACACTTAGCTCGTTGCTAAGGATTCAGAGATAAAAATCACAGTACCTTGCCCTAAAAATATTCACGGTTGATGGGAAGACAAAATTGACCTCCAAAACTGCATTTCTAGTATAAGTACTTTGAAAGAAATGCTGCTCGATTGCTTGGGAACACAGAGAAAAGACATCTAAGTCAAATAGGGGAAGAGTAAAGGGAGTGTTTCAGAAGTTTCTTGGAGAAGAAACACTATTTGACTCACAAAAGAGAAGCACTGGAGGAAGAGGACTTTAAGGCATAGGCATCCAACTTGTCTTCAAATGAATCCACTTTCCCTCTGGCTTTCTCTCAGCAGACACAGCATGTAAATGAAGCTGGTGTGTTCCTCTATCCTATTTTGACTAAGATGGCCTTAATGTTTGCCTTAGCTTGACAAACCTTTAGACAGGCTTCTTCCTGACCCAGTCTCCGGACCTCCCTTTCCTTAGAACATTTACTTAAGAAAACTTTTGATTATAAATTCTTTCTTTTCCCCTCTGAGATGTAAATCTTCTCCCATCCTCTCTACAGTTTTGTAACCCACTAATGTCTCTTTCAAGAACCTGGGAGCAAACTCTTTGAAATGTAATGATCAGGAAAGATACTCTATCCCACTCTCTGTGAGAGACTAGGAGCCTAATTTAAGAGCCAATTAGCACACACAGATGACCTAATCATATTGACCAATGCCTCTCCTAAGGTTCTCTAGTACTTTCCCGTTAGCTCACAGGACTTAAAAATTTCTCGCTTTTTGTTTCAGTGAAGTTTGGTTCAATCTCTCTTCCCTATTGTAATAGTCCTGAAAAAGTCTTCCTCGCCCGTTTAATTCCATTAGGAACAATTTTTCCTTGACAGTTCCAAGGTATAATTTTCTCATGAACCAACTTTGGAGTGATCACATGGAGTCAGTAAAATCAGACAGAAATAACATCATTTTATAAAATGGATTTTGTAGTTTATTACTCTTTTGATTCAAAAGAGGTGGTGAACATCTCTGTAGGGAAAAATCAAAAGTGAAATGTAAAATATGCATTAAGATTTTTCGGAATTTTCTTAGAACTTTTATCTTTTTTTTTTATAAAGATTTTTTATTTATTTGACAGAGAGACAGCAGCGAGAGAGGGAACACAAGCAGGGAGAGTGGGAGAGGAAGAAGCAGGCTAATAGCAGAGGAGCCCGACGTGGGGCTCGATCCCACAACGCCGGGATCACGCCCTGAACCAAAGGCAGACGCTCAACCGCTGTGCCACCCAGGCGCCCCTCTTAGAACTTTTAACCTAAAACAATGGCGTTAATATTCATCTTCTTGACGTTCAAGACTATTATGTTATGTGGATTATTAAAAGTGCAATCGATCTAATTTTTTTGTTTTTTGTTTATTTGTTGGTTTTGTTTCTTTCTTTCTTTTTTGTCATGACAAAGCAGAATTCTCCATAGAAGGGTAAAAATTGCTCAATGTAGTAAAGACAGTGTAGATATATGAGATTCTCTAATGACATGAAAAGAAGAAAGTATGTTTTAACAGAAAGTTAAGAAGTAAAGTTACAAGACTCGAGTGCTTTTCTGTGTGTGTATGTTTGTATGTACGTGTGTGTACATCATACAATGTAAGGAAATTGCCATTTATGGACCATCAACAAAGGCAAAGTTCTAAAAAATGACTTTGGCATACATTTCAGTTCAAAACTATATTTAATCAGTTTCCTATAAGTGTCAAAAAATATACTTATTTAAATTTAACAATGTTTACTTATGTCTTAATGTCATTTTTCTTATGTCTGTGGGCTTGTTCTTTTAAGAATTCTGCTAACTAAGCACAAGTAGAGATGGCACAATTTATTTAAACTTTGACTTTTTTTTTTTAGCTGCCCTACTTTATAAATCAAGAACATAGCAAGCTTAGAAAGAGTTTTCCCTTCAACATCATGGCTTTTATGTATTTCTGAGCAATTTTCAATGGTCAGAAAGCTGTCTGAACCAATTCATAGCTAATATGTTACTCTTGTATAATCTTGACTTGAGAAGATATTCTTCTCCTTGAAGTTGATCAGGAAAATAAGAGAGAAATATGGTACCAACAAAACGTCCACTCAGAAAATGTAGAGCAAAGACATTTTATCTCCCCTCCTTGGTTTTTATTTCTGTCCTTGACTCTTCACATGAAATTGAGGCAAATAAAAGTTGTCTGTCTATGCTAATTTAAAGCTTCGAATTATAGGAAGTCTTTCATTTCTGTCCAAACATGGAACATATGTATGAAATACGTTATCACCTACAAAATTTTAAATAGCAACATATGTGGTTAGGTAAAGAAAAAGATTAAAATTTTTATTTAAAGAATGACAAATTTACATTGAAATTACTTTTGATTGTATTTTCTCCAAAATGTGATGGCAATGCAATTTCTTTTTAAAATATTTCAATGGTATGTGTAAAGAATAAAGACTCTCTGGTGGGGAGCACTTGGGTGGCTCAGTCAGTTAAGTATCTGCCTTTGGCTCAGGTCGCGATCTCAGTGTCCTAGGGTGGAGCCCAGCATCAGGATCCCTTCTCTGCGGGGAAGTCTGCTTCCTCTCCCCCTCTGCCCCTCCCCGCTGCTTGTGCACTCTCTCTCTCCCCCCCTTGCATTCCCTCTCTCTCTTAAATAAATTTGAAAAATCTTTTACAAAATAAAGCTTATCTAGGTAATATAACAAAATAATTGAAAGCGAGTAAAGAAAATTAGGATTATATTGTCATTTTTTATAACAAAAATTTATAGACAAGTTTCAATGATTCAGGTACTATCTTGCAATTAAGCAAAAATGCAATTAAGACAAATTTCAATTTTTAAATTGTTTGTAATATACCACATTATGTTTCTTTAAGAGATAACATATATTTAAGTGATTCATGTGTTCAAGTTAACATCTAATTCCTTGCTAATAAGTTCACTCATAACTTTATTGCTAATATTCAGTTTTAAGCAATAAAATTGTAACACCTTTCTATAATTTATGAATACAACTTTGCTAATAACAAACTGGAACACATATAATGATTGTTAATTTTTTTCTAATGGAATTGTAGTATTGTAAATGGTTCCACATTGACAAAATACATAGGTTATAAAAAATGTGAAAAATATGTAAATCCTCCTGAATAAAAAAACAATTTATGCCAGAATATTCAACCTTAACTTTATGTTCTTTGGGGGAAAGGAAACATAGCATTTCATCAAATATTTCAATAACATATAAGTTTAATATTATCTAGCCCTCTGGTCTATAGCTAAGCAGCTATTCACAACTCCATTGATATGTAGCCACTTTAAAAAATGTTCTCATAGGAAAGCATTACAATTTTAAGTGCTTGCTCGGCATACTGATCAGGGAGTTCCTATTGAATGATTGAAATTATGGTGTAACGTCCCATGCTTATCATATTTTTTGGTTTATGTTTTTTTTGTGGTTTTTTTTTTCCTGTTTCCTACTAAACAGGTTTTTCAAACTCTACTGTGCTTAGAACTTGCTGGAAAGCTTGTTAAAAATAAAGGCTTCTAGTTCTCATCCACAGATTTTGTGATTCAGTAGGTTTGGGTCTCAGCCAAAGAATCTTCATTTTAACAAGCATGCCAGTTAATTATTATGGATATGATTCCCAGATTACATTTTTAGAAATACTATTTATCTTGATTGCTCATGCCCATCCTTTTTAACATTTAGCTTAATTTCAGACCTTTTCTCTCCCTCTATCTCTATGTCTGCCTCTGTGTAATAAACCAAATGTTACAAATACATGGCAAAAAAAAGGAGTGTATTGGAGCGATTAAATATATAAAATATCTTCTGAATATCCCCACCCTCATGACTTAAAGCCATACTGGGAACTGAACAAATTCTATTTTAAGCACCATAATTATATTTGCAGTTCCCCTGACCTTATTGTTTTAATTTTAATGTAATATTTCTTACCTCTAACTCTTTCATTTTACTGTCCTGGAATATGTTTTTGAAAAAAGGACATTTTTGTAATTTTATCTCCTGTGTGTAGAATGATATCTACTATGACATAATACTATTCCTATAATTTATCAAATTGATGATGCCCTTGTTTGTGTGTATTACTAAGACGGAAGCAAATGCTACAATTAAATTATAATCTGATGTGTTTTATTTATTGTATGTGAATTTTAGAGGCACTAAAATTAAAAAGGTTAACCCTGGAATCATGAAAATATGGTAATTTAATAAATAATAGTTTTGCTGTTCATTAACAAAATTGTTATTTAACTTGCAAGCAAGGCCATTAAATACCTCAGCATCAGTTTCATGGGGACTTAGATCATGTGCAATTCTCTTGGAATTATTCTTCCAAAGCTTCTAAAATGTGCTTATAGTCATTGACTCTCCTGTTGACTTCCTATTCTATAGTCAATCTCCAGTAAATTATACTTGTTTAAGCAACTTTTCTACAGTAATCAAGATCATTTTATTTCAAATACTTAAGACTACAAATGATAGAGCAGTTGAAAGAGACTGGGTTACTCTTCCATCATCATTTAGTTCCAATTTTTTCTTTCCCAGTTAACTGTGTGCAACTAAATCTCTGTGAAGCTCAGTTGTTTTAACAGTCATGCATACAAAAGCCTTTGCATAATATCATTTAAAAATTGTGTTAAATATTTCCTCAATGCCATCTCTTTTTGACCGATATGTATGTACTCAAGATACATAATTTTAAAACAATGAATTTCAACACTGGTTGAATCAGAATCACCAGCAAGATATTTTCAATCTACATAAATTAATTTCAATTTCTTTTCCAAGTATACTTATATGAGTAGTCCAGAACAAAAGGGTGTGGATGTTTACTTTCAGACACTATCTAGCCCTCTAAATATATGGAAACCTGGAAGCCAGGGAAGCATCAACATTCATGCATTTCTTCTTTCTTGCACTCGATACACTTTTGTGAGTTATATCCTATGGGTTGAGAACTGTGCCATCCACAGGAAATACGAAAGTGGGAAGGGAAGAGACGGATCTTAACACCACAAGACCTTCACTTTGACAGTGCTCTGGGCATCCTGATAGAAATGCAGGACTCCACAGAAAATGTGCTGGAGCTGGTATGCAACAGCTCATGAGGTCAGGTTGTATTGTTCATTTTGGGGAATTCTGCTGACCAGTTGATGTCATGTTACTTGAAAACCATGATGGAGGAGCCTGGGTGGCTCAGATGGTTAAGCGTCTGCCTTCAGGTCAGGCATGATTCCAGCATCCTGGGATTGAGCTCCACCTGGGGCTCCTGGCTCAGCCGAGAGTCTGCTTCTCCCTCTCCCTCTGCCTCTTCTCCTGCTCATGCTCTCTCTATCTGTCTCAATTAAATAAAATCCTTAAAAAAAAAAAAGAAAGAAAACCATGATGGGATTATTTAAACCATAAAAATCAACAAATGCTAAAATAAATGTGTTTGCTTGGACTTTGGTTTTGTTCTCCTACCCCCCAGCTGGTTTTAAGTATTTTTCATCACACTACTCTTTGAAATGCAAAATAAGGGTAATCCGCCTGGCCTAAAGTTGGAGGAGGTATCTTTGAAAGTCTCCTGGGGGGCGCCTGGGTGGCTCAGTCCTGGGATGAAGTCCCCAGGTCAGGCTCCCTGCCTGCTTCTCCCTCTCCAACTCCCCCCTGCTTGTGTTCCCTCTCTCGCAGTCTCTGTCTGTCAAATAAATATATAAAGTCTTTAAATAAAAAACAAAGTAAGTCTCCTGAAGAGAATGATGCTTAAACTGAGCAGGAAGGATAGACAAAATAGATTTTGATGGAGAGAGAAGATGGAATTTTTTTGTAGATGAAACTGCATAATCACTAAAGCAAAGATACATAGAAAATAGTGTGATGCCTTAAAAGCAAAGAAAGAAGTTTAATACGGCTTAAATTAGAAAACATAGAGAGAAGAGAATGACAGAAATTTATGCTGTGGAAATGAACAGGGAGATTCTCTGGTAAAAACTTCCCAATCATATGAATATGTGGCTTGTTTAATTCAAAGACAGTGGGATTATAATGCGATATTATTTAATCATGTCTGCATTTGAAATATTAATTTTGCTATGGTTTGCAGAGTGGATTGAAGATGAAATAAGAGTTCTATGCAAATCGGATAGGTAGAACTTTTTTCTCCAGTCAGAGAGAGAGAGATGATTTTATCTTGGATGGTGTTGTTGGGTGAACTGGGGAAATTCTGGGCCTTGCACCCTTGACCCAGCCGGACCTGAAGGAGATGCTGAAGGTGCTTGGTCTGGTCCAAAGAATGAATTTATGGACAGACATGCAGCACAGTGATAAGTAACATAAGCAGGAAAGTTTCCTAAAGTGAAAAGTACACGCTTGAGAGATGACAGTGGGAGAGTTCAAGAAAGAGAGAGAGCATGAACACTATGTTGACACCTGGGGTTTGGGTTTCTATCTTTAATTATCATCTGTTAACTAGGGGCAGAATATTCATTACTTGAAGTGGGGAGGCAGGTTTTCAGGCTTCGTCTTTTTTTTTTTTTTTGAAACCTTTTTTTTTCTTTTTTTCAGATTTTATTTTATTATGTAATTTATACATAATATAAACAAATAAACTCAACAGCCAGCAAGAGAGGGAACACAAGCAGGGGGAGTGGGAGAGCAGACTCCCAGACGAGCAGGGAGCCCAATGTGGGGCTCGATCCCAGAACCCTGGGATCAGGCCCTGGGCTGAAGGCAGACGCTTAATGACTGAGCCACCCAGTCTCCCCCTCAGGCTTCTTCTTAATTTGGTCAGGGGTTTCCTGTCATGGCACCCTCCATCTTGGGTCTGTCTGGTTTGATCTGGCTTCTTGTGGAGTGCTGCCAAAACAGGCTTCTGATGTTCCCAATAGCTGGTCATGACTTCCTAGCTGCTGACCTCAAGGTGTCCTATTGGAAGCTAACTAAGTGGCTATTCTGATAATGTAGAGGCAATGGGATTGAAGACAACTGGATATTAAAGAGCTCTTTCATGAAAAATCGATAGGATATTGTCATTTGGAAGTGTGAAAAAACAACAACAAAGGGGAAAGTTATGACTTACAGATTTCTTATTTGATGTATTAATTTAGCGAGTTATTAGGATAAGAGGTATGCATGGGGCAGAAGTGGGAGCTAAGGCAGCTTTAGGAATACCCATAAGAGATGTAGGAATACGTTTTGTTTGAAGTCCCTGTATAGGTAACATTCTCATAGAGGTGTTGAGAAGGGAGTTGAAAATCTGGGTCTGGAGAATAGAAAAGAGGTACAGTTTGATGATAGCCATTTGAGAGTGATGGAAAGAGAATGCAGCCATAAAATAGAAGAACATAAGAGACATTTTTGGAAACTTGTATCATTTATCTGGGTAATAAGCCACCCCAAAACTAGGTAGCTTTAAAATTAATAGTTTTACTTATTTACATTCACCTGTGTTAGTAATTTGGATTGAGTTCAGCTGGACAGTTTTTTGGCCGATACCACTCAGCACTTTGTCTTGGTCTGGGTATTTTTAATAGCCTCACTCATCCAATTGTCAGTTAGTTCTAGCTTTTTCCCAGCCCACACATTTTCATCAGGCTAGCCTAGGATTTTTTTATATGGAGAATTGTTTCCAAAAACAGCAAAAGAAAAGGAAACCTCAATGATCGTTATTTTTCAAACTTCTGCTTGGATGGTATTTGGTGATATCTCCCTGGTCAAAGAAAGTCACATGGCCAATCCCAGCCAATGTGAGAAGAAACTATACATGAATATAGACACAAGGACACATGATGCAGTAAGGACTATTTTTGTAAAAGTCTACCATAAACTTCAAGGATCGAGTGCAAGATAGAATAGCAAAGAAAATGGGAAAGGGACAGCTAGAATGTTGGTAAGAGGAAACTAGCAAAAACAAGCATTGTAACAACAAAGGAAGATGGTAAGAACAGCAGTCTTCCTGTTAATAAGAAAAGGTTACATTTTTGGTTTGCATGGGGAATGTTTGCACTTTTACTATTTCCATCATCCGTCAATTTTGTGTCAGTTAGGATTATGTTAAACTGTACATAATGAAAAGGAGTCCTTGCAGTGGCTTAATCACAGAGGTGAATACTTTACCAACATTAAGTGAAGTCCAGAGATAAATAGGTCAGTCCTGTGCTATGGCTTAACAGTGTCTCAGATTCTATCTTCCTTCCACTGTTTGAATTTTCATCTTCCATCTTCATACATGTTGGGTCACTTCTTACAAGGAAGACAGACTTCAACATTTTAGAATATTCTTGAATGACATAGTTTTAAAAATCCTTAGATTATTCAAATCTCCAATAAATTCTTTTTATATACAATAATGTGGGGGCTGTAAGTATTAAGCAATAGAAACCTCTTGAATCCATGACGACTATCTATTAATAGTCAAAGGTGTATTTATATCACATCTACAAAAGAAAATAAGTAATAATACATTTTTATTGTGTCTTTCTTTCCAAAATGTACTTTAACAAAAATCCTGAGACAGCCTCTCATGATAGAAAGCCTGAATATAATGACAGAGTCAACCCAGGCAAGTACCCTACATTTATTCAAACTATAAAATTGCTAGTATCTAGAAAACTTGTGCTGAATCAACTTTATTTAAATGGAATATTGCAGCACATTCACAATAGAAGCTCAAACCTTTTCCTCTGCATGATAATATGTCTTTATGTTTTTCAGAAAGAAAATTCTCAGAACATTAAAGAAAGTAGAAATTCTTATTATTCAAGAAGCTGGGTAAAAGAAATGTGATGACTCTGACTTCAATAAAAGGCAAGTTTTATTCCAAACAGTGGATTCGTTTTTGTTAGGTGCTCTATGTTTTTATGGTAATTGCCAGTATAGTTTATGCATGGAAGTCTGAACTATGGGCTAACGTAGATTCCATTATTTTGTATAGAGAAGAAAGGGAAGTAAGGTTCCTCATCTCAAAGACTGATATTCTGATTTTTTTTAAATTTCATTTTCTCATAATATCCAGTAAACCTATAAGTTGAGTGTTTTAGGAAAACTCAAAGTTTAATGATCTACACTTTAAGCTTATATGACATTACAAACCAAATATATTTCAATTTAAAAACATTAAGTTTAATGAATTTGCTGTGTTAACTACATTTATGTAGGCTTTAAAAATTCTCACCATCACTTTCTAAAATCTTTCTAAATCTTTTTTTTTTCTAATTTTAGGGTTGAGTATTTTATATATCCACCCATATGTTTGTTAATACCTAAAAACAACATTCTTTGAAGCTCTATTCCTCTGAAGTCAATTGTATTTCTTCGAGTCAGCATTGAGCACATACCTTGTGCCAGGCATTATTCATGACCGAAAAGATAAAATGACATATGGTGGAATCCTTGCTGTTGATTAACTCATTAAATTAATTCATCTTTTAAAATTAGGTGTTAATCATTAAATAACTATGTTTTTCAACAACTATATTTGCTTTTCATTATAACACAACTAATTTAATCAAAAATAAGCGTTTCTGGTAATACCTTTCCATTTTCAACTTATGTGACCGATGTGACCACTTATGAGCATCAGGAGAGAAGAAAACATGATGAGAGATGAAGATGTGCAATGTAACAATGGCTTGACTGCAATTGTGATTTATAGTCAAGATCTGTGTTTCAGTCTAAGCTCAATGGGAAGTTTTAGAGAGTGTGAAGAAAGGAAATAACATCATACTATGAGTCAAATGATCATGTTTCAAAATCATTTAAAAAGAAGAAATAGAAGAGTTGGTGTATATAATGGAAACTCTGGATGGAGAGTCTAGAGTAGAAAAACATCAAAAAGTGATATTTAAGAAATAATGAAAAACATGAGTCCTCAGACTAAGAAAGCATAGTTGGTTTGGGGCAAGATAAGTAAATATAAATGAATTTCAGCAGGTCAATTAGAGGAAATCACTTATTTTATTTTTTTAAAATATTTTACTTATTTATTTGAGAGAGGGAAAGAGAGCACTAGAGAGGATCAGAAGGAGAAACAGATTCCCTGCTGAGCAGGACCCTGATGTGGGACTCGATTCTGGGGCTCGATCCTAGGACTCCAGGATCATGACCTGAGCCGAAGGCAGTCACTTAACCAAATGAGCCACCCAGGCACCCTGACAGAGGAAATTATTTTAAAAGCAACTCCAAAGAAAATGCAGATTACTAGACTGGCAGCATACTCCTTAAGAACAAAAATAGATGACAGAAAGTGGTAAAATAATTTCTTTAAATTGCTGAGACCAAATATTACTAACCCAGAATCTAACATACCCACATAAACTGTTATTTGACTTAAACACACACAAAATATTTTCAGTAATAAATAACAGCACTAACACAAATGAATCACAAAAAAAGATGGCATTTCCAAAGGAACAACACTGAACCCAGACAGAAGGAACGCAATGTAAGAAGACAGCTGGTGAAAACAAATTGCTCAATATATAATCATTTTAAAAGGTGCTAACTCTGGAGGTGTAATATGTTGACATTAGGGTAATGGATCTAAATGTTATGTAATGCAGGAGGATGGGAGATTTTTAAGAAACTTATATTATTCAGCAGGAGGGAGGTGATACTAATTGAATTTTTACCTTTAAAAAAAGTATTCATATTGTTTTTAAAAGATAAACACTCAAAGAAAAATGGTAGAATGTAGATATTCTAAACTTTTGGAGTTGGGGGTCAGGGGAGGGCAGGCAACTAAAGGAAAAGGAAAAGGAAACAGAAAATTTGATCAATCTAATAGCAGAAAAGGAGAAAAATAGAAAATGAGGGGTAATATTATAAATAAGAGAGTTGAAATGATTAGAATTACCCGTAGGGATAATAAATACAAAGTCACCACTGTATATATGAGTGCTAACTAAAAGACTGAGTAAAAAATATAAATTAATATTTAGGTTATTAAAGACACATCCAAATCAAAATGATATAGAAAAGTTAAAAGATGGGATAGAAGATAGGTAGGTAAGTAGGTAGATAGAAAAATATCCACATATATCTCATGTAAATGTAAGCCAAATAATACTGGATTAGTGCTATTAATAATGGATAAAATCATCATATATAAAATGAATTGATAGTGATAAAATAAATCACTAAAATTGAATAAAATATTAAATTACTGGAAAATTATAACAATCCTAATGTAATATGCAGCTAATAAAGCCTCAACAATATATGAAGCAAAAAAAAATCAACACAATTACAAAGATAAATACGCAATTGGGATATGAGATTTTAATACCCTTCTCATGCTAATAGATCAGGAAAAAAATATAATAAGGATTTAGACAATTGGAAAAACACAATTAATAACAATGATTGAAGATACATATAGAAACCACTACATCCAAGGTATAGAAGTATGGATGATTTTCAATCATGCGGAACATGCCAATTTAGCATGGAAGAGACTAGAAGGAAAATCTCAAAAATCTTTAAAATAACGGCAGACATAGAATTTGTTCTTTGATGAAACTGCGATTAAATTAAAATAATTGACAACACATTTAAATCTCAGTACTTAAACTTCAAAACAATGCTGGGTTCAAAGAAGGCATCAGACTATAAAAGAGGACATATTTATAACTGAGCATTAATAAAGTATTCCTTATAAATTGTTTCAGGGTGCAACTTAATTTAACTTTTAATAAAATATTTCTTTAGGGATACATACAGCTTAATCATCACAGATGGGAGCTATCCACTGCATCACAGATTGATGACCTCATAGATAGGGCTGCTGCTGCCGGAGTCAAACAAGAGTTACCCTCCTTTTAGGGACATAGACGAGATACTTTGTGTAGTTATTACTCAGAAGGGACAAAAACATCCCTCCTTTATTGTCATGCTGTCTACCAATATTGCTTTGAGAAAACGTTTAATAGCCTAGCATTGTCATAAACAATGTACTGGATGGGGAATATAGACATGAATTTTAGACTTCAGTTGGGGCATATTTTGTGATACCAGACATGCATTTCAGGTCATCGACCGTTCAATTCTTACGCATCTACTACGGCAACTCACTGTAACCCTCTTAGGTAGGATCCGGATAGTAATAAACGTTGGTCTCGCAGCATTGTCATAAACAATGTACTGGATGGGGAATATAGACNAATATAGACATATGAATTTTAGACTTCAGTTGGGGCATATTTTGTGATACCAGACATGCATTTCAGGTCATCGACCGTTCAATTCTTATGCATCTACTACGGCAACTCACTGTAACCCTCTTAGGTAGGATCCGGATAGTAATAAACGTTGGTCTCGCAGGGTAAGGAGAAAAGCTTGGTAATGTAAAGAAGTGAGAATAATAGTCAATATTTCTGAATAACTCGTTTTATTAGATGTAGAAATGGGAATGATAAGAAATATTTAGAAGGTAGAGCCGTTAGAACTTAAAAATGGAATGGTGTGGGGACGCCTGGGTGGCACAGCGGTTAAGCGTCTGCCTTTGGCTCAGGGCGTGATCCCGGTGTAATGGGATCGAGCCCCACATCAGGCTCCTCTGCTATGAGCCTGCTTCTTCCTCTCCCACTCCCCCTGCTTGTGTTCCCTCTCTGGCTGGCTATCTCTATCTCTGTCGAAAAAATAAATAAAATATTAAAAAAAAAGTGGAATGGTGTGTGAAGGGGGGACAGAGAGAGAATATAGTCTCTGTCTCTTAAACTTTGATACGGGTATTTCATATTTCCATTTAATACCGTGGTTTCTAAATTGAGTACAAAGATACCCCCAAGGCACCCAGAAAATTCACAGGGAGTATTTTAAATTTAAAGGGAGACACAGTAATACTTGAGATTTGCCAGACGTCATGTGAATTAACAGCTAGAAAGCACTGTTTTGAGATTAGATTGCACTACACTTATCTCAATGACATATTTGGGCAAAGCTGGGTTTTTAGAGGTCTTTACGTAAAAGTCAAGTGCAGTGCAAAAATCAATATAGTACAGGAAATGAGAGTGGTGGTGTTGAATCATACTCCATATTTTAGAAGGTGAATAGTATTTAATAAGCACTGGTATTTTTTTTTGTAATGCAATAGGCAATATACTGAGTAAAAGAAAATAACTTGCTATTGTTACTGATTCCAAGTAATAGAAAAACTTTTTAAGAATTAAATAACAATATTTCGCTTTTAATTTGGGGAGATCATTTTTTAAATGACCATTAAATTGTCAAGACATAAATACTCTTAACATTAATAGAACACACTACTTAATAAATGGAACTGTTATGTATTTCCTTTGATCTACTCAGGACAAAAGAATGGTAACTAAGGGCACTCTGAATTGTGAAAGTCTGAAAATCTCTGATTTAGCAGACAAGTCAAAAAAGACATCGTGAAGTTAAGTAAATTTTCTAAAGCTGCACATCTTGAAAAGGACTGATTGAAGGTTGAGACTCAAGCTCTTTGACTCCTGAATTCTTGGTTAGCATACTGTAAAATATGTAAAAATGTATAAATATGTATACTATGCAGACAAAATCTTATGAATTTATAATTGGAAACTCTAGAATATCCTGAAAAATAATAATAATTAAAGTTTAATACTATGGATACATTTATAAATTCATAGTCTGCAAACATTCTATAACTGTGACAACATAAAAGACAGTAACTTCTTTGTATATATTTGTTATAAGTCATACCTAGTGACAAAATGACACTCCCAGCAAATTTCACTTTTTGGTCTTTTGTTTTCCCAATGAGATAATTCCAAGTTATTTGTGTTCATTTCAGAAGGCAAAATTTTCATACATTTGGGACATCTTGACAAAAAATATTGATAAATTGTACTTCATCAAGATTAGAAACTTTCGGGGCGCCTGGGTGGCTCAGTCGTTAAGTGTCTGCCTTTGGCTCAGGGCGTGATCCCGGCGTTGTGGGATCGAGCCCCACATCAGGCTCCTCCGCTATGAGCCTGCTTCTTCCTCTCCCACTCCCCCTGCTTGTGTTCCCTCTCTCGCTGGCTGTCTCTCTCTCTGTCAAATAAATAAATAAAAATCTTTAAAAAAAAAAAAAGATTAGAAACTTTTGCTTTGAAGGACTCTTGTTTAAAAACTGAAAAATCAAGCCACTATATCTACATAGAATATAATATATATTGAATATATATATCCAATATACGAAAAAAAACAATAATAATTTGGCACAAAATTTGAACAGATTTTGTACTAAGGAAGATATATTGATTGCAAATAAACATGAAGAGATGGTCAACATCATTC
>NC_048220.1:125865353-125900203 GCF_002007445.2 Ailuropoda melanoleuca | reverse complement strand
AAAAGAGGCACAAGGGAACATTTATGGTGATGTGGTGATTGTTACATAAATTTCAATTAAATTTAAATTTTACTATATGTGAAATACATTTCACTACTTTTTAAAAATCTAATTTTACTTTAAAAACTTATATCATATCCAAAACACAATTAAATATGTGGCCATTTTTTTCACAGCTTTTCAAATAATGTCTCCAACATACTGTATTATAATTCATTTTTTAATGATCACTCATATCTGTCATTTAGTACAAGAAATTTAAGATATAAACCAGATAGCTGGCTTTTTATATTATCATATTTGTGACATATAAATTTTTAAGATATACATACTTATATTACACAGAATGCAATGGAACACCAATTTAATTTTAAGCTAAAATCTGATAAATAATCTACACTTGATGGCCTTCCAAGCACATTTGGATGCAGTAATAGCTAGCCTAAGGCTTTTTCCCACTCTCTATTCTCCTGGAGCAACACATACTTGGCCAAAGATGAAAAATGTCACCAGTCTCCCAGCTGTTGAGGTTTTATGTTTTCTTTCCTCTTAATACAGTTAATCAGCTGCCAAATTTAAAATATCACTTTCACCACTGTTATTATACTCTAATCTGTCCCCACCTTCTTCTTGCAATTAGTGTTTAGCTGCACATAATTTTATGTGTAATTCCCACGAAGCGTCTTGCACACATCTGGTACATAATATGGGCTGAAAACTTATAGCTATAATAATGATAACTTTTATTATTATTTTATCTTCGTAAGAGATTTTTGTTTTATGTGATTTAAAGATAGTTGTTTTAAAATTTTAATTCTAATATAGTTAACTTTCAGCGTTATGTGTCAGGTGCACACTATAGGGATTCCACAATTCTATACGTTACTGAGCGCCCATCATGATAAGTGTACTCTCCATCCCTATCACCTATGTGACCCATTCCTCCACCTACCTTCCCTCTCTAACCATCAGTTTGGTCTCTATAGTCAAGAGTCTGTTTTTTGGGTTGTCTTTTCTTTTTTTTTTCTTTCTTTGTTTTGTTTCGAAAAGGTAGTTATTTTACTTTTCTTTGTAGAAATTTCTTTTGCAATCTGTAAGTCTCATGGGCAATAATTTCTCACAGTATGTTTATTTCTAGGTATGGTTTCAAATGTGTTCCACTAGTTCCTGTTTTGACAGTTTTCCAGATGTTAGATATATGATATCAGTGTTCAAAAGTAAATGTATTAAAAGTTCATCGTATGCCAGACATTATGCTAAGTGTTTGGAATTCGATAATGTATAAAAAGAGATCTATCCCTTGCTCTCATGGAGACACTATTTACGTAGCAAATGGTATAACATTGCTGATGTTTTTAGAAAAAAACATGTTATTTTTATTTAAGTGAAATAAAATATTGGAGAACAAACAATCTTCAGCAGGGAAAGAATAGTCCTTTGGTAAAAGTTCAAGAATTTTAGCGGAATATTAAAAAAAGTCACACTTAGGTTTTAGGTTCAATTTTTACCATCTGAAGTGGAATCATGTTATTATTATAATGCTTTAGTAGAAAAATTTTATGAAGTATATATAAACTTTAGGAAATGGTGAATTTTTTTTTCTAATTCTTGTATACTTAAGAAAATTATGTTTTATTCTTTATCCTGGATTTCTATATAGTGATATTGTTCATTTTTTTTTCAGTTCAATTTTACAACCAATGAGTACATTTTTTTTATCATTGTAATTCTGAAGTTCTTGTTTTGGCAGAATATTTATTTTTTTGTAATGTTTATAAATACCAAGATTACCTGCAGCTTTTGTTGAGACTATCTTCCATTTGGATAGACCTCAGAGGTAAACGGATCCCATAGTGAAGTGCCTACAGATAAACGGGATATAAGGAAAATAATTTATCAATGGAACAGAAATATTCAAAAGTTATAAAGAGACCTCGAGTTTCTAATACTATTAAAAATTATCTTCTGAACATCACAAATCCAAAATGGGAGAGTTTGTTCCTCTGACTTGCAAGGGGTCTAGAAAGAAAGAGCTTTTCCAGTTTAACTGAATACTTCTGGAAGGAGCTGCTGGTATTTCATTGTCTGGAGAGTCCTCTGATTGACTACTAAGTCTGGGATTTAGAGAAGCACTACAGACTCTTCCCAGTACTACCATAGGTCTCTAATCATGGTGAAGTCACTGCTTCTAAAAACAATTCCTGGGACTGTTAGTACTTAAACTTTTCAGCTTCCTGGTTACAAGGGGAACAAACTCATGAGGAAGCAGTAGAAAAGTAAGCAAAATGGTGATCTCCAAATGAAAAATAAATGATGGAGGAGATGGACTAACGCAAAATCAAACAAAAAATTAAACCAATACCAAAATAAGTTGCAGTATTAAACACAAAACAACTTTGGAGAATGTAAAAATTACTTTTAAAATACAAAATCAACAGATGAATCGAAGATCTGTCACTTCTAATTAAATCTTTCAAATTAAAAGTAAATGATAAGCAACAAAAATACGACAGTCTTCTTAAATAAACTAATAAAATTATATGAGAAGTACTCATAAAATGCAATGAATAAAAGCAAGTGTAATGGAAAACAAAAATAATATAATAAAAAAAGTTTATTTTTAACTTTAAAAGGTAAAAATGGTCAAGCAACACCTTGTGTTTTTTGACTCCTTCTCATTGGAGTTTTGCTTTTAATTTTTTTTCCAGTTTTATTGAGAGATAGTTGACGTGCATCGATGTATAAATTTAAGGCACACAGCATGATGGTTTGGATGTGTTTGATTAAACCAAATTAGAGAGAACAAAAAAAAATATGTTTGAGAATGAGAAAAGAGAAATAAATATCAATGCAACAAAAATTAAAGAACTCAAATGAGGGTACTGGTTGAAATTTTATTGAAGTATAAAATGATGATTAGTCCAACCACATAAAATTACCAAAATTGACCCCTGAACAAACAACTTTAATTTGAAGATATTTTAAAGTGAGACACAAAGTTCAAGTATTTTCATAGGTAATTTCCATCTAAGTTTTAAACAAGTAATTCTTTTTTTTTTAAGATTTTATTTATTTATTTGACAGAGATAGAGACAGCCAGCGAGAGAGGGAACACAAGCAGGGGGAGTGGGAGAGGAAGAAGCAGGCTCATAGCAGAGGAGCCTGATGTGGGGCTCAATCCCATAACGCCAGGATCACGACCTGAGCCAAAGGCAGACGCTTAACGACTGTGCCACCCAGGTGCCCCTTAAACAAGTAATTCTAATGGTACTTAAAGAATTCCTTGCCTTGAAATAATAATAATAATAGAGCAACAGAAACAATATGTTTGAAAGTGTCATAGCTCGCTTATAAATTCAACATTAATCATAAGAGTAAGTTACTGGCAAAAGGATAGACAAATATTTGAGAGGGATAAAATAGAGGGTCCACAAATTTATCATAGTTTTATGTGGGATTGGAATAGGTGAATAAATTGTTATTTCACAAGCTAAATGAAAATGAAATTGGACACATAACCCATAACAAACCATCAAAAATTTCACTGAATTAAAAGTTTTGTTTGTATTAAATTATAATAATTTTTTCTGCTTAGATCTGGTGAGATATTTTTAACCAGACAGAAAACAGCAGCTCTATAGGGAAAGAATGGACTGTTAAAAACTAAAACTTAGAGATTTCAAAATCACAGTCAGTAGAAAACAAGATATTAAGAAAATATTTTCAATCCAGATGACAGATGAATGATTACAATTTAATGACAAAAATCCTTGACATTATATAAATATTGGCAAAGGATATAAGTAAGGAATTACAAAGAACAAATGAAAATAGTCAAATATGTGTTTATAAAGTTACTAAAAACAGTGGTCAGACTAGTCTATTAAAGTAATTATGTACCACCGATTTTTAGAAGTTTGTAAACTTTTTCTGTAAAGGGCCAGATAACAAATATTTTGGGCTTTGTGGGCCACAAGATCTCTCTGACATGTATTCGATTCTGTCATTGTAGAACAAAAGCAACTGTCAATACTATTCAGCAAATGGGTGTGGCCACATTGCAATAAAACTTCATTTACAAAAATATGTGGTTAGTTAGATTTGGCCATTTTGTGACCACTGCTCTGTCAGATTTACAATTTTAAAAGAGAGAAAACTATCTTTCATCAGGTAGGTAGAAAAAAAGAGTACATCCACATGTGGTTGGTATAAATGTTAGTTATAACAACCTTCTTGAAAAGCAATATTGAGCATATAAATACCTTTGGTCCAGCAATTGCACTTTTGGAAATCTATTCCATTGCAAAGATGGAAGAAATAATTGCACACGTGGGTATTGATGTGTGCACACACACACACACACACCGTGTTTCGTGGTGGAAGAAAAATGAAAATACAGAAAATGCCCATCAGTTAAGAAATGATTTCATAAATTACATCATGTCAAAAACATATTAGGCAACCATTAGACAAACCACTAACAGGAAAAGTACTAACGTCAGTTGCACAATATTATACCCATCCAAGCAAATACTACAATCNGCACTCAAAGCAAATGGTGTAAAGAAATAAGCACCAACAAAATCTAACATCAAATTGTTAAAAAAAAAAAAAGTACCCTAAAAGTATCTAGGCAAAGAAAGAGGAAAAAACCCAAACAACCTTTACCTAAAGAGCTGTTTGTAATACCGAATACTATAATACAGAAGTCACTGATTCACCCTAAGCCTTCCATTGTATTTGAGATTTTAAAAAAACAAGGCCTAATGTATTATGTACATTTCATGAATAAATGCAAAAGTACAGGATACTAAGCTTTATTTCAAAAATGTTTAATGTTATGAGAGACTATGGACTATGAGAAACAAACTGAAGACTTCAGAGGGGAGGGGGTGGGGGAATGGGATAGACTGGTGATGGGCAGTAAGGAGGGCACGTATTGCATGGTGCACTGGGTGTTATACACAACTAATGAAGCATCAAACTTTACATCGGAATCCGGGGATGTACTGTATGGTGATTAACATAATATAATAAAATAAAATTTAAAAAAAAAGTAAATATATGTATATAACTGCTGTATGTGCTTAAAATAGTTCCGATGATTAACAAGAAACTATGAGCGATGGTTCATTCCTGAGGAGTGAGGTTTTTACTTTCCATTTTGTATTATTCCAAACTGTTTTATTTTAAAACCATGTATGTGTATTTTTTTAATTAAAAAATGCTAGCTTATATCTTTTTTAAAAAGCTTTACAACTTTTTTTTTTTTTTGGTTTAGAACATCTTTCTGTACATGTGTCTTNGCCAAGATATAATTTTGCCATATCTATAGCTCATTATTCTTTTAAGATATTATGAAATTAATAATGCAATTAAATCACAGAACGGTTCATACTTTAAAATATGATGAACTCTAAACATTTAATAAGAAGAGTAATAGCATCCCATGTGATCTCACAAATGAAAAAAATAACTGAAAATACAAGACACACTACATTTTTAATGATAATTAAATGTTATACGAATTCTGTAAGATTAGAAACATCTAAACTGAACATTACCATCATGTAAGAAAAGAAGTTAGAGGTAGACACTCGTTAAGATTGAGAATTCATATAGGTACTGCCTTTCTAAAGCAATTTTAACATAAAATACATATGTTCTGTGCTGTAAAAATAAACTGTTAAAGGTTTGTGTACAGGATATGTGTTAATTGCCAACTAATTTGTGTTATTGATGACAGTCAATTCCAAATAGTATATAATTATATTGGATAATAGAATTAATTTTATATTCCGAATATGTAAGTATATATATTTTAAATCATTTTAAAATCTATTCTTTATAAACATTAACATTTTACTCACATTCCTTAAGGGGCTTGTCTCATGTATAAGTTGTGATAAAGTCACCACTTGACAGATATTATGACAAAAAATTTTGTACAAGTTACTGGAACTAAATCATGAGATTATTTTACAAAAAACAAACACAGCAGCCATTTTAAAAGTCAATAAGCAACATAAATGTGTTGTCTAACAGTTTTAGAAGCTAGGAGTCTGACATCAAGGTGTTAGAGTGTTCCTTCCTTCTGAGAGGTGTGGAGAGTCTGTTCCGTTGTCCTTCCCCTCACTTCCGGTGGTTTGCTGACAATCCTTGGTGTTCCCTGACATGTAGATGCTTCACCTTGATTTCTCCCTTCATGTTCACATGACGGTCTACTGGATGTGTGTCTTCGCTCTTCACAAGGCATTCTTAATGGATTAGGGGCCCCTTGTACTCCAGGATGACTTCGTCTTAGCTAATTATATCTGTAACAACCCTATATCCAAATAAGGTTACATTCTAAGGGACTGGGGGTTTAGAATTCCACATAAGAATTTTGGAGGGATGTAATCCAACCCATAACAGATGCTATAATATATTTTCCCTAAAAAAGAAAATATATAGGATACTAAACTCTATAATGTATGGTTACTGTAGATATTTCAAATTACTTTTTGTTTGTTTTTCCTTTTCTTCCATTTATTATGTATTTTTAATTGAACATGCATTATTTTGTTATTTTTAGAAGCCTATGTTTAAAATTAAATTTAATGAATAAACTTATTGAAATATATTATACTGTGATAGAAAAGTCTTTCCCAAGAAGTTTTCTGTAAGGAGAGCTGTTTAATTTATTTTTACTCTCCTGAGAATAAAAGTAACTATGATGATAAATCTTGTCAAGCAAAAGTTTATCTTGTTTTCAACATTTGAAGGATATTTGTGAAAAAAAAATCTAAACCAATATATCAGAAAGAAAGCAACATTAATCGCTGAGTTTATGAAAAAGTTCAATGATTCATATTGGAGATAAAAAAATAAAGATCAGGGGAGGGAGGGAAATTTAGGGAGAAAAATTCAAAATGAAAAATTGCAATCTTAAAATGATGGCCTTTCCTTTCTCTCTCTTGCCTTCATTTATTTCCTTATCCAACTTGGATTTAATAATGCAAAATTTTAACCTCTTGATATTATCAGCTTGCTTGCAGTATGTTAGAATACATACTCAGGGTCAGGAAAAGAATGAAGAAAAAGCAGGTGGCAAAGGAAAACAAAAACAATGGAGAGGTCAAGGGAATGAAATCCCATGATTTCCACAGAATAAGTGTTAAGGACTGAATATTTGTGTCCTTGATGAAAGGCAAATTTGTTTTGTTGTTTGCTTGCTTTTCCAAAGAAATACTGACCTGGGATGATAAGCTTTGTGGCTGGGGAAAATTATTGAGAACTATACATGAAAGTGTTCTCCGGTCAAAATTATTTTGAGAGACAATTAATGGCTTAAATATTCTTTAATGATAGGAAGTGCAGGGGATACATTTAGATTTAAAAATATAAATTTTCTTTATGATCTATATATTTTGAAGTGGCTCAAATAATGCTGTTAATTCTAATAATATTTTTTATTTGTTAAGTCTTGGATCAAGCTTTACTTCTTTTTCTGATTCCTTCTCTCTTCTGCTATCTAAATTCTTGGTGAGTTAGTCCTTTTGTTTCTTTGCACATGTCCAAAAATGTATATTTCCCACCACTATGCATTCATATGTCTTTATCATCCAGTAAGCTATAAATCCATTAGGGAAATAATATGTGTTTTTTCAAACCAGAGTTGGTACCCAAAATAAGTTCTTGAATGAATGAATGAATGAATGAATAACGATCTCTCTTTTTAGCATTTTATAGTATTTGGTGTTTTTTTGTTCTTGATAAACTCATGTTCCCATAGTAAGAGAGAAATCCTTTTTTTTTTGTACTCACTCAACTTATTTATTTTGATTTTTGACCAAGAAATAAAAATATTTTGGGCATTATTGTGAGTGTTGATGTTACCGAAAGTTCAATGTATCATTGCCATTATGCTGTAAGTGCATGTCAGATATAAGCAATGTATTACAAAGTAGAAAGGTAACAATTAAGGGAAGCCTGGGTGGCTCAGTCAATTAAGTGTCGACCTAAGGCTCAAGTCATGATCTCAGGATCTTGGGATTGAGTTCTGTGTCAGGCTCCTTGCTCAGCGGGGAGCATGCTTCTCCCTCTGCCTGCTGCTCCCTCTGCCTGTGCGCTCTCTCACTATCTCACTCTCTCTAAGACAAATAAATAAAATCTTTAAAAAAAGTAACAATTAAAATAAGCTATAAGGAAATAATTATTGCTCAAAAAATATTTATTGAATGCTTTTGATATGTGAACTACTGTTACAGACATTATTTTATAGCAATGAATGAAAGAGAAAAAAATAAAATTCCTGTCCTCATAAGTTTATTATATTTTATTAAATATAGATATTCACCTGAAAATTGACTGCTCTATATTATCTCATGCTATTTTATCACATCATTATACCCATGAACTGCTATAAATATAGTTCACATATTTTTAAATAACTTATACTTTGCTTCATGTAATGATATTTAATTTTATCTGTTTCTTTTTTCTTTGAAATTGTAGTAATAATGTATAAGTTCCCAAGGCTCTTACATTTCTGTCCTTATTATGAAAAAAATAATTTATTTCTTTACCTTTTTGCCCCTGTAGATTTCAACTGACACATCTCCATTCCCAACAGGAACAGATACTCCACAGAAACAGCAAAATGTATTGAAATCTTATTTTTTAGCACTTATTGAACCAAAATCATCGTGCAAAAACTTATTTTCAATAAAAATGAAAGCTCATTTTGTATTNAAATGTGTTGTCTAACAGTTTTAGAAGCTAGGAGTCTGACATCAAGGTGTTAGAGTGTTCCTTCCTTCTGAGAGGTGTGGAGAGTCTGTTCCGTTGTCCTTCCCCTCACTTCCGGTGGTTTGCTGACAATCCTTGGTGTTCCCTGACATGTAGATGCTTCACCTTGATTTCTCCCTTCATGTTCACATGACGGTCTACTGGATGTGTGTCTTCGCTCTTCACAAGGCATTCTTAATGGTTTAGGGGCCCCTTGTACTCCAGGATGACTTCGTCTTAGCTAATTATATCTGTAACAACCCTATATCCAAATAAGGTTACATTCTAAGGGACTGGGGGTTTAGAATTCCACATAAGAATTTTGGAGGGATGTAATCCAACCCATAACAGATGCTATAATATATTTTCCCTAAAAAAGAAAATATATAGGATACTAAACTCTATAATGTATGGTTACTGTAGATATTTCAAATTACTTTTTGTTTGTTTTTCCTTTTCTTCCATTTATTATGTATTTTTAATTGAACATGCATTATTTTGTTATTTTTAGAAGCCTATGTTTAAAATTAAATTTAATGAATAAACTTATTGAAATATATTATACTGTGATAGAAAAGTCTTTCCCAAGAAGTTTTCTGTAAGGAGAGCTGTTTAATTTATTTTTACTCTCCTGAGAATAAAAGTAACTATGATGATAAATCTTGTCAAGCAAAAGTTTATCTTGTTTTCAACATTTGAAGGATATTTGTGAAAAAAAATTCTAAACCAATATATCAGAAAGAAAGCAACATTAATCGCTGAGTTTATGAAAAAGTTCAATGATTCATATTGGAGATAAAAAAATAAAGATCAGGGGAGGGAGGGAAATTTAGGGAGAAAAATTCAAAATGAAAAATTGCAATCTTAAAATGATGGCCTTTCCTTTCTCTCTCTTGCCTTCATTTATTTCCTTATCCAACTTGGATTTCATAATGCAAAATTTTAACCTCTTGATATTATCAGCTTGCTTGCAGTATGTTAGAATACATATGCAGGGTCAGGAAAAGAATGAAGAAAAAGCAGGTGGAAAAGGAAAACAAAAACAATGGAGAGGTCAAGGGAATGAAATCCCATGATTTCCACAGAATAAATGTTAAGGACTGAATATTTGTGTCCTTGATGAAAGGCAAATTTGTTTTGTTGTTTGCTTGCTTTTCCAAAGAAATACTGACCTGGGATGATAAGCTTTGTGGCTGGGGAAAATTATTGAGAACTATACATGAAAGTGTTCTCCGGTCAAAATTATTTTGAGAGACAATTAATGGCTTAAATATTCTTTAATGATAGGAAGTGCAGGGGATACATTTAGATTTAAAAATATAAATTTTCTTTATGATCTATATATTTTGAAGTGGCTCAAATAATACTGTTAATTCTAATAATATTTTTTATTTGTTAAGTCTTGGATCAAGCTTTACTTCTTTTTCTGATTCCTTCTCTCCCCTGCTATCTAAATTCTTGGTGAGTTAGTCCTTTTGTTTCTTTGCACATGTCCAAAAATGTATATTTCCCACCACTATGCATTCATATGTCTTTATCATCCAGTAAGCTATAAATCCATTAGGGAAATAATATGTGTTTTTTCAAACCACAGTTGGTACCCAAAATAAGTTCTTGAATGAATGAATGAATGAATGAATGAATAACGATCTCTCTTTTTAGCATTTTATAGTATTTGGTGTTTTTTTGTTCTTGATAAACTCATGTTCCCATAGTAAGAGAGAAATCCTTTTTTTTTGTACTCACTCAACTTATTTATTTTGATTTTTGACCAAGAAATAAAAATATTTTGGGCATTATTGTGAGTGTTGATGTTACCGAAAGTTCAATGTATCATTGCCATTATGCTGTAAGTGCATGTCAGATATAAGCAATGTATTACAAAGTAGAAAGGTAACAATTAAGGGAAGCCTGGGTGGCTCAGTCAATTAAGTGTCAACCTTAGGCTCAAGTCATGATCTCAGGATCTTGGGATTGAGTTCTGTGTCAGGCTCCTTGCTCAGCGGGGAGCATGCTTCTCCCTCTGCCTGCTGCTCCCTCTGCCTGTGCGCTCTCTCACTATCTCACTCTCTCTAAGACAAATAAATAAAATCTTTAAAAAAAGTAACAATTAAAATAAGCTATAAGGAAATAATTATTGCTCAAAAAATATTTATTGAATGCTTTTGATATGTGAACTACTGTTTCAGACATTATTTTATAGCAATGAATGAAAGAGAAAAAAATAAAATTCCTGTCCTCATAAGTTTATTATATTTTATTAAATATAGATATTCACCTGAATATTGACTGCTCTATATTATCTCATGCTATTTTATCACATCATTATACCCATGAACTGCTATAAATATAGTTCACATATTTTTAAATAACTTATACTTTGCTTCATGTAATGATATTTAATTTTATCTGTTTCTTTTTTCTTTGAAATTGTAGTAATAATGTATAAGTTCCCAAGGCTCTTACATTTCTGTCCTTATTATGAAAAAAATAATTTATTTCTTTACCTTTTTGCCCCTGTAGATTTCAACTGACACATCTCCATTCCCAACAGGAACAGATACTCCACGGAAACAGCAAAATGTATTGAAATCTTATTTTTTAGCACTTATTGAACCAAAATCATCGTGCAAAAACTTATTTTCAATAAAAATGAAAACCATTTTGTATTTTATTTTCTTAAGTAACCTCTATGTCTAATGTGGGGTTTGAACTCACAACCCCCATGATTAAGAGTTACATGCAGCCAGGCACCTCTGTTTGTATTTTAACGATATAGTACAGGTTGTTGAAAGACACTTCAAATATGCTCTTTTTACCCATGTGCTAAAAACACTAATTTTCCAGGGGATGAAAGTAACCTTTCTCACACACACACACACACATACACACACACACAAATATGCCTGTTCCTCATAAAAACACATCATCTAATCCTTTGCTCTAAGATCTACTTTGAAATTGAATAGTATACATTTTTTTAAAAAATTAAATACCTACCATAATTAGCTATTTTAAAGCTAATTTGTAATTGAAGCTTACATATTTTAAGCATCAGCTTCTAAGGATCAGCCGGTTTTAAAACCATGGGATGCCCCAGGCACTTTTACATTGTGACCTTCATTTTTCATTAAGTGTGCTATGTAAAATTGAATTTTGATGTAGTCCCTGACTTAGTTTAACCCTCAGTGACTTATAAAATCAAGCAATTAACATATTTTTTTTAAAAAATCATTTTACTTCAGATAATCCTATCACATTTTTTCCATACCTTTGTGCCTGATTTGACCCATGGTGCCTGACCCTATAAAAGATTGCTTCATGGGATACTTAGAGCTCATCATAGCACACAAACCCACATGGACACAGCATTTATCTCCCTTTTAACAAGCCATCTCAAAGTAGGAAGACCTAATTTCACACAGAGGAAAAGAGACAGATTCACTAATCAGGGATGAGGGAAAGGGCATGTGAAATGAGGGTGGGCTGGGTGAACTTTTTTCCAATCACCAGGCTATATGCCATAAGGAAAAGATGATAAAAAACAGAATGAATAGCCTTTGCTTCATTCTTTTCTGGAAAAGAAAAACAATAATTATTAATATGGAGTGTTTACCAATTCCACATGAAAATATGGCAGAAAATAATTTAATGTTCATAGAGTGTGGCAAGTTATTTCTCAAACAGGAAAGGGAAGTAGATTTTAAAATAAAGCAAGACAGTGGCACAACAAGTGGTAGTCAGGGTGCAATTCTCTCAATTCATTTTAATTAGAGAAATTTGTTAAGTTCTATTATGTGCCACCATCAGAGAGGAAAATAGATTAAATGGCTAAGTTGTTAGGAAACAAGAGCAACGTGATAAAGTCTGGGGAAAAAGGAAATAAACCAAGCCTATCTAGAAAATTTTTAAAAAGCAAAGTTACCTTTTAAAATGAGCATTAGACATGTGTCTGATTCTAAATGCTCATGTAAGCACATGTAAACTGACACACACACAGAGACTCACGATGGATTAATTGCTCTTCTATAGTATGCAGGGTGAAACCTAGTTGCTCTTTCTTCCTATCCTAGCCCCAAATGGATACATGTAACTAACAGTTTCCACCCATAACAAATGAATATTATCCCCTGGGGTTCGCCATTACAAAGCAACAGGCAATGTAATAATTAAAATGTGATATCATCCTTAAAGTTTTTATTATTTCCTATAATACTTATTATAGGCTAATACTTAGTCTATACTTAGAATTCATAAACCAGTGTAGATGTTGCATTTTTTAGATGTGATTAACATTTAAACCAAATGACTTTGACTAAAGCTGTTTATCGTCCATGATATGTGTGGGTTACATTTAGTAAGTTAAAGGCCTTAGGAGCAGAGACCGAGGACTTGTTGAAGGAGCAGCAATTTCTTTTTAAAGATTTATTTATTTATTTTAGAGAGAGAGTGTGAGTGCATGAGGCGGGGTTATGAGGGTGGGCAGAGGGAGAGAGAGATAGCATCTCAAGCAGATTCCCCACTGAGTGTGGATTCCCAATGCAGGGCTCAATCACAGGACCCTGAGATCATGATCTGAGCCAAAACCAAAAGTTGGATGCTCAACTGACTGAGCCACCCAGGTAAAAAGAAGCCATTTTGCCTCAAGATTGTAACATAGGACCTTGCCTGAATTTCCAGCCTGCAGATTTTGGACTCAAGACTGCAACATCAGCTTATCTAAATTTCCAGCATGCTGGCCTGCTCTTCAGATGTCAGGTACGCTAGTCACCACAATCATGTGAGCCAATTTCTTAAAATAAATCTCTCTCTCTGTATATATCCTATTTTTTGTTTTTCTGTAGAATCCTAACTAATATAATAATGGTGTTCATGATGGTAACAATAATAATTCTAACATAGAGTTCTAGAAAGAGAGAAGAATGTGGTGCAAGAAAAAAAAATCTTTAAAGAAAAAATAGCTAAAAACTTTCCAAGTTAAGCAAAACATATAAATGTATAGATTCAAGCAGCTTAGTATAAACTGCAACCAGATACACCCAAATAAATCTACACACAGATACATCATAATCAAACTGATGAAAAATAAACACAAAGGCAACATCTTCAGAACAATAGTAAGAAGAAAATGGCACTTTACCTAACAAGAAAATGAAATTGAAAAGCATTTATGAAGTTCTGAAAAAAAAAAAAGTATCCAAAATTCCACATCTAGCAACATGCTAAGATGGAGGAAATCTTTTAAAAACAAAAAAAAATGTCTTCAGCAGATCAACTTTGAAAAATTTCTAAAGAAAGAAAATAATAGAAGATGGAGGGGCACCTGGGTGGCTCAGTCGGTTAAGCATCTGTCTTCGGCTCAGGTCATGGTCTCCAGGTCCTGGGATCAACCACACATTGGGCTTCCTGCTCAGCAGGGAGTCTGCTTCTCTCTCTCTCTTTCTGCTCCTCCCCACTGCTTGCTCTCTCTCTCTCTCTCAAATAAAAAATAAATAAACAAAATCTTGAAAAAAAAAAGATGGAGACTGGAAATCTCAACAATGAAAGAAGACCAACAGAAATCTTAAAAATCTGTATAAATAGGGGCGCTNAAAAAATGTCTTCAGCAGATCAACTTTGAAAAATTTCTAAAGAAAGAAAATAATAGAAGATGGAGGGGCACCTGGGTGGCTCAGTCGGTTAAGCATCTGTCTTCGGCTCAGGTCATGGTCTCCAGGTCCTGAGATCAACCACACATTGGGCTTCCTGCTCAGCAGGGAGTCTGCTTCTCTCTCTCTCTTTCTGCTCCTCCCCACTGCTTGCTCTCTCTCTCTCTCTCAAATAAAAAATAAATAAACAAAATCTTGAAAAAAAAAAGATGGAGACTGGAAATCTCAACAATGAAAGAAGACCAACAGAAATCTTAAAAATCTGTATAAATAGGGGCGCTGGGTGGCTCAGTCATTAAGCGGCTGCCTTTGGCTCAGGGCGTGATCCCGGAGTCCTGGGATTGAGCCCCACATCGCTTTTCTGCTGGGAGCCTGCTTCTTCCTCTCCCACTCCCCCTGCTTGTGTTCCCTCTCTCGCTGGCTGTCTCTCTCTTGCTGTCAAATAAATAAAATCTTAACAAAAAAAAAAATCTGTATAAATAGTAAATTCTATTTCTCCATTGATTTCTTAATATTTATGTTTGACTGTTGAAAGCAAAACAATAATGTTGTTTTACATATAACTATAGATATTATAGTTATATATATGTCTTATATATATGTGTATATGTATTTGACAACTACAACATGAAGCAGTAAGAATAAAGTATAATAGGCCTTTTATAGTGATGATTTGTTTACATTCCATTTAATTTATTCAAATTAGATATTTAAGTATGATTAATTTTAGGTAGACCTTGAGGGGTTGACTATGTATTTTGTAATCTCTAGAATAATGATTAAAAAAATCTTCTGCAAATAGATATAGTAAAAAACACAATGGATAATTTAATACCAAAATTTTTCAAATAACCTGAAAGAGGTAGGAAAGGGAAAGCAGAACAAAAAACATAGAGGACAGTAGAATACAAATGGTAAAATACTAGATCTAAATCCAAACATATCAGTAAATATGTTGCATATAAATTATGTAAATAGCTTAAACATATCATTTAAGATGGAGATTTTCAGAATGGACTAAAAACAAATAAATCAAGGTTACCAACTATACATTGTCTGTAAGAAACTCATTTCAAACATAATAAGCAGATTAAGAGTTAAAATGGAGAAAACGACATGTAACTCTAGTAATATCACACCAAGTATACAAAAAACAAAAAGAAAGAAAGAAAATTACTGTGGGAAGAGAGAGATATCCTATTATTATAAAATAATCAGTTCTCTAAAATGATGTTAAAATTCTAAATGCATATGCACCAAACAACAGAGTTTCAAAATACACAAGAAATGATTGAAAAAGCTAAATTATAGAGTGACACTTCAACACCCTTCTCTGTAATTTTTATAACTGGCAGAAAATCAGCAAGGTTATAGAGAATTGAGAAGCACTATAAAAAAAATTAGATATAATTTATACCCATTGGACACCCAACCCTGAAACAGCAGAATACAAATTCATTTCAAATGCACACGGAACATTCAGCAAGTTTACCATATCCTGGGTCAAGGAATAAAACTTACCAGAATTGCTGGACCAATTGGGAAAACTTCAAAAAAATGTACTTTGACACAAATTTTGTTATAAAAATTTAATTCAAATGTTATTCAAATTTTGTTATAAAAAATTTAATTCAAAATGGGTCATTGATATAAATGTAAAACACACAACTAAACAACTTTTAATAGAAAATTTAGGGAAGATCTTTATGGTCTGTGTTTGACACACAATTTTAGCCATGACACCATAAGCATGACCATAAAAGAAAAAAAAACACATTAGACTTTCTTGAAATGAAAAACTTGTGCTCTGTGAGAGCAGACTGGTAAGAGAAGGAAAAGACAAACTACATACAAGGAGAAAATCTTTGCAATCATCTATCTAACAAAAGGACTTTTGCAGGAGTCTGGACTTTTGAAACCCAACGTTATAAAAAACAAGCAATGAAATAAAAATTGGGCAAAATAACAAGCATTTAATCAAAGAAAATAGAATATACAAATGGCAAACAAATAAAGGAAAATATAGCAATTAGGGAAATGCAAATTGAAGTCACAAAATGAAATAGTATCACATACCTATGAGAATGGAAAACAGCAACAACACTTAGAGTATGAAGTGTTGATAATTATATCAAAAAACTGAAACTCTAACACTCTAACATGTACTTTCATGTGGGAATGCAAAATGATATAGTAAGGCTGGAAGATAGTTTGGCAGTTGCTCATAGAGCTATACATGTGCTCACCATATGGTCCAGCAATTCTTCTCAGGAATTTACTCTAGATAATTGAAAATTATGTTCACACAGAAACCTATACACAAATGTTTGTAGTAGCTGTATTCACAATGTCTCCAAACTGGAAACAACCCAAATGTTCCACATAGGTAAATGGAAAAACAAATTGTGGTATAGACACACAATGGAAGACTACTGCACAATATGCAGCCCCAAATTTGATGCAGGCAGTAACTCAGGTGACTATCAAAGGAATTAGGTTGAGTGAAAAAACCCATCATCAAAAAGTTATATACTGCATATTTCTTTTCTTTTTTTTTTTTTAAGATTTATGTATTTATTTGAGAGAGAAAGAGGTCGCAGGTAGAGGGAGTGGCAGAAGGAGAGAGAGAGAGAGAGAGGAAATCTCAAGCAGACTCTCCACTGAGCTCAGAGCCTGAAACAGGGCTCCATGTGGTGGGTGCTGGGGCTGGTGGGGGGCTCGATCCCATGACCCGTGAGATCATGACCTCAGCTGAAATCACAAGTGAGATGCTTAACCGACTGAGCCACCCAGGCTCCCCCTGCATATTTATTTCTACATTACATTCTTAGCAAATGCTATGGTTTTGAAGAAAGCAGTAGTTAACGGGAGTTCATGACCGAGGTAGGCTGTGGCTGCAAAGATGGCTTAAGGGAGCTTTTTTGGACTGCTGGAATTGTGGTGGTTGTATGTGTAATGTGTAGTACACATACACATGTGCTAACATTCATGTAACTGTACACAAAACAGTCAACTGTACCCCATATTAACTAAAAATAAGAAAAAATTAAAGGTAAATGAGTATAATTAATGCATTTTAATTACGCGTTTGTGCACCAATATAATTTTTGTGACCAAATCTTTCCTTATGGCATGGATATTGTGATTGGAGTTAGGTGTCTTTGTGAAAACACACTCATAGTGACTCATATACTATTTCTAATTTCTTTTCTCTAAAGTGGAATTGTGTATTGCAAACACTTGTGAATAAATTTGAGGGTAAAAAAATCCACCAAAAAAAAAATGGTAAACTGAATAATTATATGAGTGCAAGGGGAAATTGCTACTTCGTCTTATGTCCCCACAGAGTTCCTTGACTTCCTATTAGACAAGTTTGGCCTTGGAACTGAATCACAAAAAGTACTTATATTTCTGTAGAGTTTGTCAGAATTTAAATGCCTACAAGTCTCTGGGATGAATTTTGCATTATATAAGAATTATTTTGCTAATGAGACTAAAGGGAGTTAGGAAATTAGTAGTGTTTTATTAAGTATCCAGATGCTTTATCCATTTTATTTCATTTAAGTCATGCAATTTTATGAATTAATTTCTATTAACTTGAATTTGTGCATTTGGAAATTAAAGATCAAATGGTTTCGCTATTTCCCAGTTTTAGATAGCTGATGGGAAAACCAAGTAGAATAGAAACAGTACTCTTTATTATATTAGTAAGTATTACTTGAGCTCCAACTGCACCTAAGTTGGTGAAAATATAGAATAAAGAAAAATAAGAGTTATGGGCTTCTAGGTAAAATATAGAGAGGGATAGCTTTTGTCCATATGACTGAGAAATACACATTTCTAACTTAGGGTCTTGGTATGGCAGAAGTCAAGGTTATCCCACATCCTGACTTTCTTAATACCAAGAGTCTTTGCTGGGTATATGACCATGTAATCAGAAACTGCATTTCCTAAATAGAAGTACCTAGGGGATTTTTGTCTTGCTAATGTGATCTGAGTGGAAGAGAAATTTTCTACTTTATTATCTGCATAAAATAAAAATAATACTGCTTGCACACCTTTCCTGCTTTTTGCCCCTTCTATCTGTCAGAATACATAACCTACCTATATAACACACACACACACACACACACACACACACACACACACACAAATGTATATCCTAGCTTCAACCATGTGGACTAGGAAAATCCCCTGAAGTGTGGTGGAGAAAATTTGATCTCTGAATGACAAACTGGAGCTGAGTCTCATTATGCTGCTGGCTTTTACTCCAGCCTGTCACTAGAGTGCTGTGTGAAGAGTAGAATGAGTAAGAAAAATGAGAAAGAAAATTTTGCTTTATATGGCTGTATTTGTTGAACTTTGTTACAATAGTTTTACCTATATTCTAGTGGATGCATTTGGTAAACCTATTATTTAAATGTATAGAAATATCATGAAAACTTTTCAGAGGACAGATATGAGGAATAAATGTTATAAGGGGTAGTGGAAGAAGTAGCCATATCTTCTCATAGGTTTTTGGATAATACTGTTGATTGAATGTATTGTACTGATTTGATTGTGATAATAATTTTCAAAAAGATGTTTTATGTAAAGGAAAATTCATATATTCATATTTATATTCTGATTGTGTATATTCTTATACTAGTATTTCAGCCATTAATAGACCCTTAACATTTTACATGATCATTATGACCTGACATCTGTCTAGACTATAAAGCAATTCACCACATATAGTTTATTATTATTCATTTAATTTCAGTTCATCAAGTTGTGAATAATTTAGAATGCTACAGTAATAACTTGCACCATTTTGCCATTGAATGAAGAAAGATGGAACAGTCTGCCACAGAAATAGCCTTTATTAAAAGTAAGAACAAGAAAAAAAATTTTTTAAAAACCCAAAAATGTTAAAAAGCAAATGAAAAATCCTTACCTATAGTAGCAAGTACCTATTCGTTGGACTATACCCAGATGTAAATTATATGAATAAGATAATAAATCTTCTAGGTCCACAGAATAAAATAAAGGTTAAGGACTGAGAAGAAAATTGAAACATATTTTATTGGAACACATTTACATGTCAAGAACAAGTGAGTTGTGTTCCAGAATTATGTTCTTGAATCAGTTGTTTAAGGCTTAAAACGTACCTCTTTCACAAACATTATTGTCCATAGGGTCAGTTCCACAAATATCATAATCATCCCACGTGATTAATCTAGGTCTCTACTCCTTTATCTTATCAACTGGTCTAGAATATACTCAGCCATCAAAAGTATGGCAGCATCATGGGCTTTTTTCCTCCCCCAACCCATTTCACATTGGAAAAAAGTGTTAAAACCTTTAAATTCATCTAAGTAATTGTAAATTCTTCAAACACACTTTTTTTTACGCGATATCTGTACTTGTCTCTTAGAGAAACCTAATTCCTCTACTTTGTCATTTCCCATTATTCTTAATTTCTTTGCCTTCTTAACCCATTATTGTCCTTATTCTACTTTTATTCTAAGAGTACTAATTGCTATTGAAAAAAAAAACTACATTATGATCACTATATATTTACTATCAAGTTTATCTCATCTTTGCTGCTGGTAAACAACACCCTATTTGCCAAGTTGATTTTTTTCCTCTTATTCTCTGAAGGGAAATATTGTTTCTTAAAAGTATTCAACTCCCCCTTTTTATGTCTAAATTGTTTCTTACATTTCACATTGAAACTGCTTCAAATTTCAGCCACCATAACTATAAATGTGTTTGCGCATTATCAGTCAGGGTTGTGTCAAAAAAGCAAAAACTGTTCTAGGCCTTTCAACTGGAGGGGATGATATATGGCAAATTATGTATTGACAAACCTATGGAAGAGCTAAGAGAGGGCAGAGAAAAATACCTCTGGCTTTCAGAAAATGAGGAAACCACACCAATGATAACACTGGTAATACTAAGGTAGATTATTTTCAAGGGTATCTTCAGAATTATGACAAAATTTTATTTCTTCTTTTTGCCCATGATATTCCTATCCTGTTGGAAGACAATTACAACTTCCAATTTCTATGAAATATGCAAATGCCTCTTGATGGTGGACTCTAACCGGGCATTCTATAGGTAAGAATTCTGAGGTGTGCCAGGGTGTCTCAGTCAGTTAAGTGTCCCATGCTTGATTTTGGGGAGGATCATGATCTCTGGGTCATGAGACTGAGCCCTGTATTGGGCTTCACGTTTAGTGGGGAGTCTATTTCTCCTTCTCTGCCCCTCCCCCCACTCCCACAGCATGCTTTCTTCTCTCTAAAATAAATAAATACATCTTAAAAAAAAAAAGAACTCTGAAAGAATTGTTCTCGGGGTTCCAGTCCTATATGATAACAGGGAGAGTTGCAAAAATTGATAGTATAGAAGCTTAATTGACAGCTGAAAATCTGACTCACATCCCTTTGCTTTTGCCAATTACAATGGATAACTTGTCTTCCTCAGGACTAGATATAAGTCTTCATTATGTTCACTGTATTCCATTAATTTCTGTGATCCCTAGAGACATTTCTATCAATTATTCCTTCTCTCACCAATGTCTTCAAGATATCCTTCTTTGTTGGGTCCTATCAGCACTTAAACAAATTCAATTTTTCCTCCATTTCAGGAAAAAAATCATAAGAGAAATTTCATAGAACACATTTCTCTCATTCTCACTAACACATTAGTTTTCTGTAAAGTCAAATTTATTTTTAATAGCTGTTCTCTTGTTATGTTTCTAAAAATAATGCCTATACTTTACACTTACAAATTGTTTTTACCCTTCCTATCTCCTGAATACTTTCAATATTTAATGAAAATATTTTAGATGTTTTAAGTATATATAATAATAATTAACTTACCCATTACCATAGTTTTGAGTAATGTTCTTCAAAGTTGTTATCGATGAAAAGACATCAACCAATTATGTCAAGGTTAATCAAGTAAATTTCACTTATCCCCATAGAATGTTGAATAAATATATCTCAATTGGAAGAAAGAATAGATAAAATAGCTCTATGTTTTTTTATGAAAGGAAGTATAATCTACTGTTTTAAATCTAAACAATCGTGGACAATAATGCCTGAGGAAGTATATCTTCAGATCTTCTGGAAGCACAGAAATCTCTTTTAAATCCCAACCATACTGCAGAATTGGATTGTGTGATAGAGGCCTCTTTTTCTTGTTCAGTTTATCGGCTTAGTGTCAAAGCTTTTTGGTAATAACATGGCATCTAAAATTAAGTATGTAGCATATTTGTAAATACACAGGTTTTTATCCTTCAGATTACGTTTTTCTTGGGTAACAGAGCTGAGTATATTCCTAGATTTAAGGTTGTCAAAATCAAATAGAGGACGGTTTCTTAGCAGTCTCCGTGAATCATGCTGAAAAGCCCTTAGACCAGCTCTAAGGTTGATTCTGTACTCTCTAAATAGCTAATAATACAAAATACTATGTAATTTTGTGGAAATGAAAACTATTTTGGAACTTACTCTTCACTTACATATTGATAATGTTAATGTCAATATCTTATTATATAAGGGAAAATTGAACATAAAATTAAAAGAGAATAAAGGATAAGATTTGCCACCATTGGTTATTGGTAATAAGAAGTTACATGAAAATTTGTTTTAACAATAAGAAAGGTATTGATCTGAGATTTTCTCATTCAACAAACATTCATTTACTAGGCAACAGCCAAGAACCTGGGAGAATAAAATTTTATTAAAGAACATTCCTCATCCTTTTAAGAGCGACATTTATAGTGTATTATTCAGAGTTCCCTGGGGTGAGGGGAGGGCAATAAAATGTATACAAGGAATTGGCTCAGTGATTATGGAGGCTGAAATAGGTCCCCAGATTTGCAGGATGAGCAAGCTGGAGACTCAGGAGACCTAATAGTGCAGCTCCAGTCTGATGCCAGCAAGCTTGAGGTCCAGAAAGAACCAATGTTGCAGTTTAAGTCCAAATGCAAGAAAAATTTTCGCTTACTTGGGAGAGGGTCAGTCTTTTCATTCTATTAAGGCCTTCAACCGATCAAGTGAAGCCCACCCACATTAGAAAGAGCAATGTGCTTTACTCAGTTTATTGATTCAAATGTTAATCTCATTAGAAATATCTTCACTGACATATCCAGAATAATGTTTGACCTAGTATCTGGGCACTCATTGACTCGAGTCAATGGATAAAATTAACCATCACATACAATTAGAGTCCCAATTTCATAACTACAATTGTTTTTCATTTAACTCTTAGTATTTTGACTATAATCCTACTGACTATAGCAGAAAATTATATAACTTTGCACATAACACTTTCAAATATATACAACTTACTCTTTTAATTTCTACAGTGACTTAAAATGTATAATGTATTAGTGTACCTTTTTTTTTATTTAATCAGATCCTGGCAACTGTATTTTTTTGGCATATTCTATAAATTTAATTTTGCTATGAGAATTTTATTAAATTCCATTATCTCATGACTGTTATGGAGAGTGGCATTTCCCCATTAGAGAAATGTATATAGAAATAATTTTTGATAGTTTATTTTCATATATTGCAAAATAAAAATTTTTATAAAGTAATTTTCTGGTATATATTAATAATGTGTTTAACTAGAATCTAATGGATTTTTTTAATGGCATTTGTTCACTGAATGAATATATATGATTGGTTATATGCTGGTCTATGATGTCTCAGTTTGAGTATACATCCAGATAAATGCATATGTGAATTGATAAATAAGTAATTAAGGAAAGATACAGTGTAATTATACACTAGTAAGAGGTGTAGAATCTGCATTTGCTATCGCAGTTGATTTGGGTAGTAGTAATCATCAATAGAATTATAGTGTTAATTGTATAATTAATCATGGCATTTTAGTAAGACCTGAATTTATAATTTAAAATGGGACATAATTGCTGAAAAGATCAATGATCAATACTCTGACCATCAGAAGCTCATATGTAGATGAACCTTCCAACATAGTTTCTGGAGTCAAATATTTTGGCATATGTGTAAAGAAATTCTCTAAACCAAGGGGGCACTCCCCTTTGATAAAGAAGCCATAGCACCTGAGAATTTCTTCAATTGGACCCTAACCACTTGGATCGGAAGTTAACGTGGAGCTAGAGAAGGCATGGACTTTGTAATTGAACAGTCTAGAATATAAATTTAAGCATTAGCATTGATCAGTGACATAATGTTACCAATTTATTCTTAATGTTTTCATATGTTCATATATATGTTGAGGAACAATAGCTCTGACACATACTTGTTTTAATAAAATAATGTCTAGTTTGACACATAATGGTTGCTAAATTAATATAAATTTACCTTTCCATTTCATTGAATTAAGTGCTTATGTTGTCCCTGGGTTAGATGTTACAAAATGAAGAAGAAAGAGAGAAAAAGAGTGTTTCTGGAGAAAAACTAAACGTCTACATTTAAATGTTGCTTCCTTTTTGGATAGGAATAGGCTAAAAAGAAGTTACTCATTCTTAATTAAGATATTTAGAAATATACTTTAAAGTTAAACCATTTTAGTTGATAACTAAAATGGCAATAAATTTAATAATCACTCATAAATTTGTTTTATATAATATATTAATACATATATATTATGCGTTCAGACTTAATTCTACATAAAAGGAAACTGAAGTATGATTTATTGACTGACATTAAACTGAGGCAACATAAACACTAGAGACCAAGTAGGATCTCTGCCTCTTTTATGCTTTTTCCTAATTTATTCCTTTTTTTGGTAAAGCAANTTCTCTGCCTCTTTTATGCTTTTTCGTAATTTATTCCTTTTTGTGGTAAAGCATAGGTAACATCTCCTTAAATCTATAATTTTTTTTCTTTTTTTTTTTTTAGATTTTATTTATTTATTTGACAGAGACAGAGACAGGCAGCGAGAGAGAGAACACAAGCAGGGGGAGTGGGAGAGGAAGAAGCAGGCTCACAGCAGAGGANATCTCTGCCTCTTTTATGCTTTTTCCTAATTTATTCCTTTTTTTGGTAAAGCATAGGTAACATCTCCTTAAATCTATAATTTAAGATTAAATGTTATATTAGAATTTTTGCTTTACCAAACCTAACAGTGAAGGATCTGCTACAACATAATAGCCCAATACTTGCCTATGCAATTCAATCATTTCTCATTCAAATTCAAATTATATTTCAGCTCAAGTCTTCAACTTGCTACTTGAGTAACATAAAACAAGTCAGATTATACTAATCGTCATAACCAACTTATTGTANCTAACCGCCGTGCCACCCAGGCGCCCCTAAATCTATAATTTAAGATTAAATGTTATATTAGAATTTTTGCTTTACCAAACCTAACAGTGAAGGATCTGCTACAACATAATAGCCCAATACTTGCCTATGCAATTCAATCATTTCTCATTCAAATTCAAATTATATTTCAGCTCAAGTCTTCAACTTGCTACTTGAGTAACATAAAACAAGTCAGATTATACTAATCGTCATAACCAACTTATTGTAAAAATAGAGGATGATTGGTAATCAACTGTGACAAAATTCTGAGCATAATACTGGGAGTATGAACAGGTGAGGGACAATTAAAATTCTGGGTGGAAAAAAAAATGTAACATATATCACCTGATTGATGTTTTTCTACTTTACTTCTTTTTAACAGTACAAACATGGCCAATTTTTATTTACTTGAATAGGCTTTACTGCGTACATATTTGTAAGTTTGAATGGACAATATTTTTTCTCAGAAGAGAGTATGAAATATTCATTTTAATGCCAAATATTATCATTCTGAAGGCTTTTTCTGACTTTTTAAAAGAGAGGCTTGAAATACATTCTGATCTACATTAAATTGTTTGTTTGGTAATGACAAGCCCTATGACATTATGTCTTATAATATTATGTGTGCTAATCTCCTGAGACCTCTGCTTAATAAATTGTCAACCAACTGGGAGATGATTTCCTTCTTGACATTAAAAAAATCCCACTTCAAGCTAAAGTGCTGTCATAATGGGAAGCTTAATTCGAATTAAATAAAATAAAAAAGTCAGAGATTTCTAAGAGCAAAACAGAATCCAAACAACTTTTGTTATGTGAGTACTCTGTAAAATCTAATTCTTTTAGTTTTTTTAAGTTCATATTGCACACTATTAAAATAAATATTCTTTATATTATTTTATACATAAGAATTTCATAATACTAGCTGTTATAGAAATTGAAAGCCCTTCTAAGACAAGGCATTTTAGGATTTAAATAATATAAGAACATAATTGAAAAATCTGAGAATGGCATTTTCAAGTAATGTCATTTCTTAGTAATATTTGCTGAAATTAAGTGAAAAATAGTTAAAAAGGGATGTAGAGTTTTTGAGAGGATGCTTCTATGAACTTGAGGTGCTGACTGAATTAGGTCAAAAGGTGGAGGTCTGGTTAAGTTAATTCTGAGGTATCGTATGATTTTAGGTGCTATTATAAATGGAATCAATTCCCTAATTTCTCTTTCTTCAGTCTCAGTGTTCGTGTATAGAAATGCAACTGATTTCTGAGCATTGACTTTGTATCTGCCACATTACTGATTTGTTCTTTGAGTTCTAGTAATTTGAGGGTGGAGTCTTTTAGGTTTTCCATATAGAGTATCATGTCATCTGCAAAGAGAGACGATTTGACTTCTTTGCCAATTTGAATACCTTTCAACACTATCCCGATCAAAATACCAATGACATTTTTCAAATAGCTGGAACAAACAGCCCTTAAATTTGTGTGGAACCAGAAAAGGCCCTGAATCACCAAGGAAATGTTGAAAAGAAAAAACAAAGCTGGCATCACATTGCCTGATTTCAAACTGTATTACAAAGCTGTGATCACCAAGACAACATGGTACTGGCACAAAAACAGACACATAGACCAATGGAACAGAATAGAGAACCCAGAAATGGACCCTTGGCTCTTTGGGCAACTAATCTTTGACAAAGCTGGAAAAAACATCCAGTGGAAAAAAGACTGTCTCTTCAATAAATGGTGGTGGGAAAATTGGACGGCTATATGCAAAAGAATGAAACTTGACCACTCTCTCATACCATACACAAAAATAAACTCCAAATGGATGAAAGACCTCAATGTGAGACAGGAATCCATCAAAATTCTAGAGGAGAACATAGGCAACAACTTCTATGACATCGGCCAGAGCAACCTTTTTCACGACACATCGCCAAAGGCAAGAGAAATAAAAGATAAAATGAACTTATGGGACTTTATCAGGATAAAGAGCTTCTGCACAGCCAAGGAAACAGTCAAAANTTTCTGCAAAGCGAAGGAAACAGTCATCAAAACAAAGAGACAGCCACAGAATGGGAGAAGATATTTGCAAATGACACTACAGATAAAATGCTGATATCCAAGATCTATAAAGAACTTTTCAAACTCAATACACGAGAAACAAATAATCAAATCAAAAAGTGGAAAGAAGATATGAACAGACACTTTTCCAATGAAGACATACAAATGGCTAACAGACACATGAAAAAATGGTCAAAATCATTAGCCATCAGGGAAATTCAAATCAAAACCACATTGAGATACTACATTACACCAGTTAAAATGGCAAAAATGGACAAGGCAAGAAACAACAAATGTTGGAGACGATGTGGAGAAAGGGGATCCCTCTTACACTGTTTTTGGGAATACAAGTTGGTACAGCCACTTTGGAAAAATGTGTGGAAGTTCCTCAAAAAGTTAAAAATAGAGCTACCCTATGACCCATCAATTGCACTACTGGGTATTTACCCCAAAGATACAGATGAAGTGAAGAGAAGGGTCATATGCACCCCAATGTTCATAGCAGCATTGTCCACAATAGCTAAATTATGGAAGGAGCCAAGATGCCCTTCAACAGATGACTGGATTAAGAAGCTGTGGTCCATATATACAATGGAATATTACTCAGCTATCAGAAAGAACGAATTCTCAACATTTGCTGCAACATGGACGGCACTGGAGGAGATAATGCTAAGTGAAATAAGTCAAGCAGAGAAAGACAATTATCATATGATTTCTCTCATCTATGGAACATAAGAACTAGGAGGATCGGTAGGGGAAGAAAGGGATAAAGAAAAGGGGGGTAATCAGAAGGGGGAATGAAACATGAGAGACTATGGACTNCCAAGATGCCCTTCCACAGACAAATGGATAAAGAAGATGTGGTCCATATATACAATGGAATATTATTCAGCCATCAGAAGGAATGATTACCCATAATTTGCAGCAACATGGACAGGACTGGAGATTATGCTAAGTGAAATAAGTCAAGCAAAGAAAGACGATTATATGGTTTCACTCATTTATGGAACATAAGAAATAGGAAGATTGGTAAGAGAAGGAAGGGGAGAATGAAAGGGGTGTAAACAGAAAGGGGAATGAACCATGAGAGACTATGGACTCTGGGAAACAAACTGAGGGTTTCAGAGGGGAGGAGTGTGGGGGATTGGGATAGGCCAGTGATGGGTATTAAGGAGGGCACATGGAGTTATATGCAAATAATAAATAATAATAAATAATAAATCATGGAACACTACAGCAAAAACTAATGATGTACTGCATGGTGACTAACATAATAAAAAACTAAAAAAAAAAAAAAAAAGAAAAAGAAAAAGAAAAAAGAAAAAAAAAGATGGAGGTCTGTATCCAGGAAGGAAAGCCTTTTTCAATGTCTGCTAACTTATTTGTCAAGAACACATGAATCTGTCTAGGATGCTTTCTCATCAAAATGTTCATTTGTTTGCATGAGCATACATGAGCAAACTATAACATATAAACTATTTTAAATCATAAACACTACTGCTACAATTATCTTTCATTGATTCATAAACAAACTTTGAATTCCAGTATATATTGTTAATCTTGAAATATAAATCCAGAATGTTGTCAATTGATATGTCAATGTTATTATTTTTCCTAGAGAAAAAAGTATGAGTAACAGGTATCTAATTATCACTAAATAATTATAAATGTATTCTAAAATCGATAGTTTTAAATAGGAAAAGAAAACTAAAAATCCTTTATTCAAAATGTAATTTCAAATAGCTTTAATTAATTACCTCTTCTAGGCAATATTGTATCTTATATTTACTAAAAATGTTGATCTATTTAATTTAGGGTGATATAATAAAATAAATTTAGTTTTTAAATACTAGATTCAAATTATTGCATATAAATACCAGTGTCTCCAAGAAAAGCTATTTTTTAGCAACCATAGAAATGCAAATGATGTTAGTCAATGATAAAAAAGAACCACGAAAAACTGTCTTCTTTACAAAAGAATGATAATCTTTGTCTTTTAATAATGCTTAACATGTTTAATTACTTATACATACTTATTTATATGCTATTTGTTAATTTATAAACACTGATTAATATGCCAATATTTAAGTGATATATTAAAAAAATAGCGTCATGTTTATAATGCAGTGGCCTTTGCCCACTCACAATGCAATACTTTTAGACTTTTTAAAAAATTTAAATTCAATTAATTAACATACAGTGTATTACTAGTTTCAGAGGTAGCCTTCAGTGATTCATCAGTTGTATATAACACCAAGTACTCATTACATTATGTGCCCTTTTTAATGCCTGTCACCTAGTTACCCTGTCCCCCATCCCCTCCAGCAACCCTCAGTTTGCTTCCTATGATTAAGAGTCTCTTATGGTTTGTCTCCTTCTCTGATTTCATTTGTAACCAATCAAGTAACTGGTACTAGATATAAGTATTCAACACGCAAAGGAATAAAGATGTTTTCAACAAAATTTGCACTATAATAATCCCTCTGCTCCTACGCATGAAGGGGGGTTATGTCCAGAAGGAATAATATTACATTTAAGAGTTAACTCAAAGGATAAAAAATAAAATGTAGTATACACAGAATACATTATCAACAAGGGAAACAAATCTCTTGATCATATCATTAAACAATCAACGATAGACTTATGTAGTCAATTTTAAAGTATTACTAGATGGGGTGCCTGGCTGGCTCAGTCAGTTAAGCATCTGCATTCCGCTCAGATCATGATCCTGGGGTCCTGGGATCGAGCCCAAAATTGGGCTCTCTGCTCAGCAGGGGATCTGCTTTTCCCTCTCCCTCTGTGTTCTCTCTCTCTGTCAAATAAATAAAATCTTTTAAAAAATAAGATATTAATAGAATCAAATAAAGCAAATCTGTATTTCATGTACAGGGACACCTCAGAGATATTATGGGTTCAGTTCCAGACCACTGAAATAAAATGAATGTCACAATAAAGCAAGTCAAGTAAGTTTTTTGGTTTCCTAGTGAGTATAAAAGAATAGACTGTAGTCTAGTAAATGCGTAATAGCATTATTATCTTTAAAAAACAGTGTACATAATCAAATGTACAAATTAAATTTTGTCAAAAATGGGACAGAGACATGAAGAGAGCAAATTAATGTATAAAAAGCAGTGTATGTTAATTAAAGAATAAATTATGGCTAAGAAATGCTAACCATCATTTGGGTTTTGAGTGTGTTGCGATCTTTTTGCTGGTGGAGGGTCTTGCCTCTAAGTCCCTTCAGCTTCTCCGTTAGCACCTGCTGCTTCATCTTGAACTGCCATAGATTTTAAGAACTGACTTCTACTGGCTTCAAACTTGTCTTCTGCAGCTTTCTCACCTCTCTCAGCCTTCACAGGATGCAAGAGGGTTAGGGCCTTGCTCTGGGTTAGGCTTTGGTTTAAGAGAATGTTGTGGCTGGTGTGATCTTCTTTCCAGACCACTAAAGCTTTCTCCACATCATCAGTAAGGCTGTTGTGCTTTCGTCCCATTCACATGTTCACTAGAGTAGTACACTTCATTTCCTTCAAGAACTTTTCTGTAGCATTCGCAAGTTGGATAACTGTTTGGCACAAGATGCCTCACTTTTGGCCTATCTCAGCTTTTGACATGCTTTTCCCAAGCTTAATCATTTCTGGCTTTTGATTTAAAGTGAGAGACATAAGACCCTTCCTTTCACTTGAACACATAGAGGCCATTTTAGGGTTATTAATTGGCCTAATCTAAGTATTGTTGTGCCTCAGGGAAAAGGAAGGTACAAGAAGAGGGACAGAGATGGGGATTGGCCAGTCAGTGGAGCACTCAGAACACACACATATATCAATTAAATTTGTTATCTTATATGGGCACAGTTCATGGCATCTCCAAACAATTACAACAGTAACATCAGAGATCACTAATCACACATCACTATTACAAATATATTAATAATGAAAAAATTTTTACCAAGATAAGACAGGGACATAAAGTGAACACATGTTATTGGGAAAAATTGGCACTTATAGACTTGTTCAATGCAATGTTGTCACAAACCTTCAATTAGTAAAAAATGCAGTATCTGCAAGGTGCAATGAAGTGAGGTGCAACAAAATGAGTTATGCCTGTTTGAAATAATTATGCTTCTGGCATTTTCAACATCCTGGGTAATATCAAATAGTCTAGAACATGTTGAGAATTTTTACTGATGTCTTGAAACTAAACATACTTTATGAGAGAAAACAACATGGGTTTTTAAATTTAACTTAAAGCTGCTTTTTAAAATAAAATTGTATCATCATTTATGTAGACCAGTGATTCTCAAATGTGCCCTTTTGTTATTAATACAAATTATTGAGCCTACACCAAACCTATTAATCAGAATCCTGAGGTGGAACCCAGTAATCTATCTTAAAAAAGCAAGTAATACTGATAAACTTAAAGAAACAAATAGGTATTTATAAAATCCCTAGCATGGTATCTTGAATACTTAGAATCTCAAATTTTCCTATTCCCATTATTTTTTATTAATTGTATTTAAAATAAATTAAAACCCATATTGAATAATCTGTTGATTTGAATTATTCAATATTTATGTATCCTTGGTGTGTCTTGAATTTCCATTTTCATGCATTGATTGGTCTATACACTTGCATTATTAGGCTGATTTTAATATTATTTGTATTGTATTGTATTGCATATTGTATTAGTGAACAAATCTTAGTATCTTTTATCACTAATTATTAAAACAATGTATTTTATTTTGCTTTGTTTTGCTTTTAAACTTTCCATATACAAGGCATCATGCTAGATTAATGAAAAGTACAAAGTGTCTGTATTCACAGTGTCTTTATTACAGTGAGAGAGACAGATTGTGTGGTTCCAATGACAAAAATACCAATTTAGTGATTATCTCTTGTTCCTTAAGTGAGGTAGATATAAGAATTTTGTCACTCACCTTTCTAAGAGGCTTTTTTAGAATGCTTCAAATATTTGCTACTCTAGAGGTGCCTGGGTGGCTCAGTCAGTTGTGTCCAATTGTTGGTTTCAGCTTAGGTCATGACCTCATAGGCCATGAGATCAAGTCTTACATTGAACTCCCACTAAGCAGGGAGTCTGCTGGAAGATTCTCTCCCTCTGCCCCTCCCCCTACTCTCTCTCTCTAAAACAAAAATAAATTAGAAAATTTTAAAAAGTATTTACTACTTTAGATCATGACATATTTTAAAGAGAAATCAGCAGAAGAAAAGTTGCTAATCTTCTCAGTCTAGAAAAGAAAAGAAACGAAAAGCTCCCTGAAGTCTTGTTCCCTTCCATACTCTCATTCTGCTTCTCATTCTCTATGATTCTGTGATTGTGATTGCAATGGCTAATTTTATATAACATCTTGGCTGGCCCATTATTCCTTGATATTTGGTCAAACATTATTCTGGATGTTCTATGGGGGTGTTTTTGGATGAGATTTATATATAAATCAGTTCATTTTGAGTAAAGCAATGAACTTAAAGAAACAAATAGGTATTTATAAAATCCCTAGCATGGTATCTTGAACACTTAGAATCTCAAATTTTNTATTATTCTCCAAAACATGGTAGACCTTTCCAATCAGTTGAAGGCCTGAATAGAATAGAAGACTGACCTCCCCAAGCAATAGGAAATTCTTCCAGTAGACTACCTTTGGACTGAACTGCAACTCTTTCCTGAGTATCCTGACCTTGGACTCCCCATCAGAATTTGGACTTGCTAACCCCACACAATCAAATGAGCCAATTGCTTAAATCTCTTTCTATACGTATACATATCCTATTGGTTCTATTTCTCTGGAATACACTAACTATGATTGTGAGTATGTATGTTTGTGCATCTTGAGAACTTATGTGAATGTTCTAATACCATTTGGAATATGTGCAGGGGCTGCTTGATGATGACCAAAATTTCCTCTAAGACTGTGAGACCAGTTACAATTGGCAGTGTGGTTTGTGCTGTGCTTGCCTATGAATGTCAGTATCTCTTCAAAGTTGGAGTTAGGATAATGAGTTTGATATAAAAAAAAAAATCACTCAGCATGAGGCACATAATTTATTGAGCTTTATGCTACCTCTGCTCCTTAAAAAAAAAATCAGTTTTTTATTATCTACAAAACCATAATAATAACTAAAACTAAATGCATCCTGCCGGGACACTGCCCGTGGAGCCGAGGCGTTGATTTGGGAGAAGGACGAGACACAGACAGGTTAGCTTGCGAAAAAGAGCATGGGTGCAGGGGACAACTGCCAGGCACGCCACCGCCAAGAATGCAATCCCCCGGAACAGCTGCAACCTTGCGTATTTATTGGCAATAAACAACCAAAGACAATCAAGGGGATGATCTCTAGTACATCCTAGTGAATAGTAGTACATCACAGGGAAGGTCACGGGAGTAGATGATGTAATGTTCCGCAAGTGACACCTATTCTTAAACATGTTTCTATGGACTCCGCAGGCTATTGTCAAGAGCAATCCAGTTTCGGTTGGGGCAGCGTTCAGCCCTTTAGCGGACCAGGTGTTCCTGAGGGCAGTGTTCCACCCTGAGTGAGTGGGTGTTCCCAACTCAGTGCTCTGACATTTACACTAAAGCCCGCAAGGTCACAAACATGTTTTCCTATTATATCCTTAGCATAAGCTCTCGGCCAAGGGCTGCTGCATTTCCCCCTTTTTCTCTTTGCAGAAGCAGGAAGGCGGACTTGGCCACTTCACGTTCCATCACTCGTTGGAAGGCTTTTCTTTCGAATCTGAGGAGGCTACCATCAATAAGGCCATCATAGTAGCAGCCATATTGCTAGGCGTAAAGGGGCGCTGTTCATTACGCAGCGCTTCTTCTGCCTTCTGGGTCATCTTCTCGATCTGACCCCATGTGGGCATCTTCATCTCAGTTCCTGACAGTGTGATCTTGGTGGTCTGTGGGGTAAGGCCCTTGAAATTGATTATCAGGGGAACTGGATCAAACGCGAATGTCTTCTGCTTGCTCCTGCCAAAACTTTAAAAAACAAGAAGGGACCAAAACAGACTTGATAGCATTGTCCGGCATCACACAAGCATAACCTTTTCCCCAAGTAATTAAAGTGCCAGGAAACCATTGATTAGATTGTACGTTCTTCCACCAGACAGGAGGGGACTGAGAATGTGTTTCCAGGTGAGAGTTATGAAAATGTCTGTCAACTGCCGTAGAGTCATTCTCATCTCGATTCAAAAAATTTAAAGTAAATAAGGTTTTGGCCAACATTTCCATGGGGGTTACATGTACTCCCCCTTTTTGTTTTTGTAATTGTAATTTAAGGAGTTGGTTGGCTCTTTCCACAATACCCTGTCCTTGGGGATTATACGAGATGCCTGTGGTGTGTGATATATTCCAGGCATCAAAAAATTGTTGTAGTTTGGCAGAGGTATAAGCAGGAGCATTATATGTTTTGATACTTTTACGAAGTCCCATAACAGTAAAAGGACGGGTTAAATGTCGGATGACATGAGAGGCTGATTCTCCAGTGTGAGCAGTGGCCCAAATAAATTGGGAGAATGTATCGATGGTGACATGAATGAAAGATGATTTTCCCAATGGGAAATAATGGGTGACATCCATCTGCCAGATCTCGTTGGCTTGTAAACCACAGGGATTAACCCCAGTTGAGATTGTGCATTCAATGTGGCACAGGCCGGACAGGATCCTATAATGGTTTTAGCTTGTTCCCACATAAGTGGGAAATGATGTCATAACCCTCAAGCATTAATGTGAGTCAGTGTATGGAAGTGGGAGGCTCTTGAAACACCGGATATAGAAGAGATTCAGCAATGGCATTTCCTTCAGAGAGCGGACCTGGAAGGTTATTATGACTATGAATAGGAGTAAAATAAAATGGCAAAACATGTGAACATATAAGCTGCTGCAACTGTTGAAAAAAGGTCATAAGCTGGGTAGCCGATGTTGAAATGGAGGCCGTTACAATGTGGCTAAAGAGGTAGACTGTGTATAAAGAACCAGAAAGTAAATTAAAGGGATCTGAGACATCCTGGAAAAGAGTAATAACAGCCATTAATTCAGACCTCTGAGCAGATAGATGAGGGGTCTCAATTATTTTAGTTCA
>NC_048220.1:125855547-125865253 GCF_002007445.2 Ailuropoda melanoleuca | reverse complement strand
AACTTATTTTGACCAGTGGGAAAGTAACTCTGGAAAAAAAAATCATGACTATTTTCCAAATTACTTGCTGTTAGCATTGGAGAAAGGTCTTTTTCCAGTCACTCAAAAAACAAAACAAACAAAAACAAATGCAGGTATTTGAAGTCACTTAATGGCAAAAATTATTGTTATGGGCCAAATTATGTATCCAGAAAGATTTAAAAGTTCTAGCCCATGGTAACTGTGAATGTGACCTTATTTGGAAATATAATCTTTGCAGATGATCCCATTAAGATAAGGTTTTTAGGATGGACTCTAATCCAATATGACTGCTGACCTTACAAAAAGGAAAACACCATCTACAAGGGGGAAGCTGCTATAAGCTAGGAGAGACACATACATTCACCCTTCACAGACCACAGAAGAAAGCAATTTTGCTGACACCTTGATCTCAGACTTCTGACTGTGTAAGCCATCCACGGTGTGGTTCCTTGTTGCAGGATCCCTAGCAAACTAACAGTTTTTTAGTACACTATTAAATAAACTGACTTAAATCTACAGGCTTACAAAATATTATTTTACAAATACAAAGTAAACAGTTTATTCATGTATTAGTGTTTCAAATAATAAAGAAGGGGAACTCAAACTAAAAACATTCTCATGGGTGTTTACAATTCAGTTTTGGTTAAAATGTAACAATATATGCTCTTGATACTGCTGATTTATCTTCTAATTGTATGCCTCAGTGAATCCTGAGATGGTTCATAAAATCAAAGTTAAACTCCTTCCATCCTCCATTTTTTGAAAAACAAAAACAAAGCAAAAAAAATGGAGGTTAACTAAAATTTAAGTAAATTATATTAAACAACACAGCAGTCATTGACCCAGGTAATTGTCTCTATTTTGTGTGATTAACCCTTGGTAACAGTGAAAAGGCTAATAATTACAACAAAAGACACAATATAATAGCTTATTTTTTCATCTTGAATCCTCTCTTATCATACTGATTAACTCATTCCTGACCTGGTGGTCTTCCAGAGGTGAGATACATACTGTTTAGAAACTATCTTCACTGTGCTGTTTCCCTGCTTTTGCTATATGTTGGCTTTTCTTTGATGCTAGGAGCTTCAGAGCCTCTTATGCAACTAGGCATATTAGGTATAAAAGCTTTTAATCACACTAATTCCTCTAACTGTTCCTAATCTATATCTAAGTCTCTCATCTGTTCCTATTCTGACACAGCTGCTGCTAGATGAAAAAAAAAAAAAAGAAAAGAAAAAAAGAAGGTTCTTACATGCTACTTTGACTGAACTGAAATCAGAATTTAACTACCACGATCATTGACTTTCCTTTCCTTGCTGTCGTTGGGCAGCTTTAAGAATCAATGGCAAACAATATGGAAAAAATGACAAAATATGCGTGTTTTCTTCTGCTAAACTTCAAAAACAGTGAAACTTGGATTTCTGTCAGTTGCAAACTGCCTCTCAATAGATGTTTATTTTTTGCCCATTTGAAATCTCTCCCTTCATTGTGAAGATTAAAATAATTTTGGAACTACAGAAATCTTCAAAAACTACTTTTTTGGGTGTCTTTGTGTCTCCTTCTTCTTAAATTCTCAAATTCCTTTTCTATCTATCCCAATGTCTTTCCATTCTTTTTCTTCATAACTTGAGGTACTCTTTCCTCTATCTTCTATCTACTTACTTTTTAAAAATATCTTGCTACTTACCCAGTTTAAATGTTCACAATAAGAAATAATTTGCTTTTATTTGAAAAATGCAGTTTAATTGTGCATTTTGAAAAAAATGTCAATTTCAGGGAAATTACATTAAAAAAAAAATACATATTTTGAATAGGTAAAATGTCCCAGAAAGAAAAGTAATTGGTAGTTAAGAGTGAAGTATTGATGTTTGGGGACATTAGATGTATGGTTCAAGCTAAAATAATGAATCAAATTATTTATAGAGGGTATAAGGGTCTTCCTGAAGAATAAAGGAGACATTTCTTTCCCTGAAGCAGGATAGAAGAACATGCCAGACATACCTGATACAATGGAGAATAACAATTTTTAAATTTTCTCCAATGACTTGAAATATGTATTAACTGACCCAGTATTAATGTAATTGTTGGCTATGAAGCATAGTCATTATAATGAATAACTAGATTACACAGACAAAAGAAAAGGATGTTTTCTATCCTTAAAGATTTTCAAGCAAAGTATATAAATATTCTAAAATGTTTGATTAATATATTGCTACATTGATACTCATACTCAATCTGAAGATTGTGGAAATTTTTAAGAAAGATAGGTGTTTATAATCTAATACTTAATTTGTATAGTATATTTATTTGTTTAAATGAACCACGAGAGACTATGGACTCTGGGAAACAAACAGGGTTTCAGAGGAGAGGGGAGTGGAGGATTGGGCTAGGCCAGTGATGAGTATTAAGGAGGGCACCTGTTGCATGGAGCACTGGGTGTTATATGCAAACAATGAATCACGGAACATTACATCAAAAACTAAGGATGTACTGTATGATGAATAACATAACATAATAAAAAATTAAAAATAAATAAATGCTCCTTTTCCCTCCACGGGTTATTTTAAATGTGAGTCTTCTGATTAACAACCCTTGCAAAATTTTATGGACCTATTTGAGGTTATTAAAAAAAAAGTATGTAATTGTGCTCCAGAAAAATATACAATTCTGATTATGGTAATGACAATATTGATAATATTAATAAGAGGTATTATTTATTAAATACTTTATTAGAATTGCATTATAGTCTATGTATGACTTATTATATAAAATCTCCCTAATAGACCTGTAACAAAAAGTTCATTAAATTTTAAGAAGAAAAGGAGTTAATGGAGAAATATCATCCATGGATAATTACCCAGTAAATACTAAGTAGTGAAGTTGTTATGCTTTGGAGACTAGTGCTGTCTGTCTTTAAACTGCAGACTGCATTCTCATTCCAAATACCTTTCTTTTATTTATTCTTTTTTTTTTTTTTTTTTTTTTTTTTTTTAGTAATTTCACTTAACTTTATAACAACTATTTTTACCTTGAGTTTTATTTATTTTGGCTCAGGTTCATAATGGTATTTCTTTGAAATTGAGATCATTTGAAAAGAGGATAGAATAAAAAATAGTTCATAGTAGTCTGTGGAATGAAATTAACTTTACTGCACCTCTAGTGCTTTAATCCTTACAACAACCCAGAGGAATCTTAACTTAAATGTTAAGTAAGAACGAGCTAAGATCACACAACTTGTAAATGGCAGACTAGAAATTCAAATATATGGTATATTCACTTCAAAAATTGTATTATAAAACTCTGTAATATAACCTCTTTTAAAATAATCTGTTTTAAAGAAAAACTTGATTAATCAGAACAAAAATCATCTAAAATGATCATTAAACTGGATTTACTTTAAGCACACAACAGACCAATGACTATAAAAGCATTGATTCAAGAAATGTGTACAATTAAGACCCCCTTTGTCTTTGGACTAATATATTTTCATTCTTCATATATCATTGATGTGTATGAACTAAAGCTATGGTACCATGAATTAATGTAGCACTTTTGAATTTATAAAGCACATTGATATATTTACTTAACTGCCATTGGAAAATAACAAACTTTATAGTTAATTTTAAAAAAACAGGTCTCAGCTTTATGATAATTAATGGTGAGATGGATCAATAAATTATTAAAACCTAGTGACTTTAAAACTACATGTTAGGGAAATTATAAGATTAAAGTTAACTTACATTTCTAAATGTTCAGTAAGATATAAGGGAGGATTTGCCAGAAATCTATATTATTTAGGAAAAGAGAAAGACAAAAAATAGGTTATAGAGAAATAAGTTGCCAGATCTTCCTGTGAAGAGACAGATTGAGAGAGAAAAGATAATGTGACAGTGAATGAGAAGGAGACTATGGAAATTGAGACAAATTTAGATAAATGCAGAGAGAAATGTGCAATGCTTTGTATTCTTTAAAACACTACAGTAATGGGAACACTAAACAAACTANGAGACTATGGAAATTGAGACAAATTTAGACAAATGCAGAGAGAAATGTGCAATGCTTTGTATTCTTTAAAACACTACAGTAATGGGAACACTAAACAAACTAGCAATTCAAAGCTTATGTAGGTCTTTTTGGTGTGATTGCATGTATTTCAGCTAAAGTTGGAGCAAAACTCAAACTGAAGAAATTACTCTAATGGGAAAAATACAAGTAGGAAGGAGCAGATGAGAAGTTTGTACCACAGACAATGAGGTTAAAATGTGGAATATTCTTACGTTTAAAAAAAAACACAAAACACGTTATCTTGAGTGCATTGGCTTGAGAACTTCTGGTAACCCATAACCCTTTGCTTCTTCCATCAACTCTGGTCATGTTTGTGTGGGTGATACAGTGTGACACGGCTTTCCCCTGTTATCTCATCTAAGGTGGTTATCAGTATAGCAGCAGAGAAGTCCAGGGTCTCCCGGGAAAAGTCTAGAGTCTTTTCTCTAGTTCCAAATGCAAATTGCTCTGGGACCAATTCAAGCATTTTTCCTATTGCCTGAATTTCTCTCCCTGTCTTTAACATTATGTAAATTATGAAAATCAGTCTAAATGTTTAGAAGACTCAATATGGATTTAATTTAATAAAACAAAGTTTAGATTAATTAGGGTTCCTTATTTTACTGATTATACACGACTTCATTCTATCCTCTTCTCTGTTCACCTCCCTCATTTTTTTTATTATTCAATTAAATTTTGAACTTTTTGATGACATTACTCGTAGGTAATGAAAAAATGGATTTTAAAGTACCCAGGTGGCAAGCAGTATTCCTTCCAATTAGTTATTTGTATAATATTCCTATATGTTTTAAAAAACAGCAACAAATTGCCTTAAATTGACTTCAGTGATTATGGTTAACCCCATGGAAATTCAAAATTACATATCTTAAAGCCCTATACAGATATGTTTGAACCTAACGATGCATCACATCAAAATAAATTTTTTTCCGAAAAAACAAAATAGCTATCATTAAATATTTTAAAATTTTGCTAGGAAATAACAATACACTTATTTCTTGAGTGTCATGGGGCACAAAAAATCTTTTAGGTAAAAGTGATAAAGAATACATTTTACTGTATATAATATTTGTTATAATTATTAAATTTTCCTAATAATTGCATTAGCTATGTCATCCAGAAAAGTCTCCAGTTCCTGGAGCAGACAGCAAGTGACAGCTGATGAGTCATATGTAAATGGCCATTGAGGAAATTCACAAATTGGCTATTGAGCTGTAGTGTTTGATCTCCAGAGGACTATTTCATTTTAAGTTCTTTGATTTCACNCAAATTGGCTATTGAGCTGTAGTGTTTGATCTCCAGAGGACTATTACATTTTAAGTTCTTTGATTTCACGTTAAAATCTAGATAAGCTTTCAAACAATACAACATCCTACATAGTAGTATATAAACATAGCTATAATCTAAATGTAAAATGTTTTTATTATAAATTGTTTAATGCGTTTTTACTGCAAATTCCTAAAATTAGAGTGTAAGAGAAATTAACTTGAAAAATTTAAGTTTATGATCTTATTTATAAATTACCTTTNTTAGAGTGTAAGAGAAATTAACTTGAAAAATTTAAGTTTATGATCTTATTTATAAATTACCTTTATCAAATTTAGAGAACTACATTTTCAACAGAAAGTGGCCTATCCATAGAGAATGGCATAATGGTTCACTCCATTTTTCCATTGTTTCTCATGATCGAAGGAAAGAAAGTGTGGCTTTATAAAAATGAGAAAAATAATAAGGGTTCTAAATATCTGATTAAAAATAGGCTTGAATTATATACCCTTACCTATACTCTATAACGTATTTTTCTATTAGTTTAATTCTTTAAACAAATACGGATGACACTAAAGATCAAATTAATAAAGACTTTATAAGTTTTAATGGTCTTAAAATCCAAAACAAATCAGTTAGGAGTTAACCTTTTGAAAGGTAGTTAAAACATAATTAATAAGTAATTAATATGATGAACTTCCAAAAAGATGAAATTAATTTTGCTGTCAAAATACAGCAGCAAAAACAAACATACCCTTCTTGGAGAGTAGCAAGTCAAGCTGTGTAGTAGCTATGACTATGGTACATAAGAATAAATTATTTGGGCTATACTGGAATTTTTCACTAGGACACTATCATTAATTTATCAAACAAAATTCTTTCCTATGTAAGAGAAATCTGACCTATAATGATAGACATTTGAAATTCATAGTTTTACAGTTTCCTCCTCAAACTTAAAAATAATAAAAATAATGTTACTTTATCCACAAAGAACAGAGATATGTTCCAAATTCCATGATGAGGTGGCAAGTTAACCATTATTGGAAGCATTTTGTTTGAAACAAGGTGATTCATTCTTGTGTATGTTGTGGTTGAAAGTTAGTCACCTTACACATTTTTACTTGTGTGATGGTCATTCTAAGATCTGCTGAATGGTAAATTGAATATGACATAAATTTTGTTTATATACGTGACTAGACTTCAACATATGAATAATTGATGGTAAATGCATTAAAATAGGAAAATACTGAAAATGTAACATTGATTTTTTGAAAGTTAATTTATTTATTTTAGAGAGAGAGAGTATGCATGAATGGGGTGGGGGGAAAGAGAGAGAGAGGGGGAGGAAGAGAGAATCTCAAGCAGACTCCCCCGCTGAGCATGGAGCTGGACATGGGGCTTAATTTCTTGACCCTGAGATCAGGACCTGAACTAAAACCAAGAGTTGGGCACTTAACAGACTGAGTCACCTAGGAGCCCCGACACGGATTATTTTAGAGAGACTAGAAAAGTCAAATATACCATAGCCTAAAAAGCCCATGTAGATTGTTCTATAATAACATCTCAGAAATGACTTATTTATAAAAGTAGCCATTTACTCTTTAGATAATTGGCCAAAGCAAATAGGCAGCCCCTAATCAGCCAATACATTTCTTTCTCAAAGATGACCTCATGTGGGCTAGTTCTGATTCCTAAGTTGTCCATCTTGCTTATAAAGCGAATTTAGGAAGTTATGCTTTAGATAAAAGGGTGAGAGTGAAAAATAACACTCCAGAGCATATATGCATACATTGCACATCTTAGAAAGTTAAAAAAAAATGGTGACAAAGTAAAAGCCTTAGCTATATGCTGCTAGGCTGGGGAGTGTGAGGGAGTTCACGTGCAGAGGAAAAATTCCAACTGCCTTTCACCTTAATAATTTCCATAGATATGATTGCTGCAATCACTGGAAACAAACTTATTTATGAATGTGTTGACTTATTGTTTATCACCCCTTTTAAGTTTAGAGGAAAGTAACATAAAATTATCACTGGCAACTGGCTGAGAGGGAAAGCAGATCATTTTTATTTCTGGCTTTCACACTAAATAAAAGACAAAACTCAAAGTAACTGTAGAGAGAATTATTGTTTAATTTAATCACTTCATTGTCCTTGATATGTTTCCGTCAAGAAATAGGCAGAAGACATGAAGAGATATTTCTCCAAAGAAGACATATAAATAGCCAACAGACACATGAAAAAATGCTCCACATCACTTGGCATCTGGGAAATCAAAACCACAATGAGATACCACCTCACACCAGTCAGAATGGCTAAAATTAACAAGACAGGAAACACCAAATGTTGTTGAGGATGTGGAGAAGGGGGAACCCTTTTACACTGTTGGTAGGAATACAAGTTGCTACAGCCACTTTGGAAAGCAGTATGGAGGTTCCTCAAGAAGTTGAAAATCGAGCTACCTATGAACCAGCAATTGCACTACTGGGTGTTTACCTCAAAGATACAAATGTATTGATCTGAAGGGGCACCTGCACCCCAATGCTTATAGCAACAACGTCCACAATAGCCACACTGTGGAAAGAACCAAGATGTCCATAGACAGATGAATGGATAAAGAAGATATGGTATATATGGTGACTAACATAATATAATAAAAAAAATTTAAAAAGAATAAAAATGTAAACATATTTAAAAAAAAAGAAGATATGGTATATATATACAATGGAATATTACTCAGTCATCAGAAAGGACGAATACTTACAATTTACATCAACTGGTATGGAACTGGAGGATATTATGCTGAGCAAAATAAGTCAATCGGAGAAGGACAATTATCATATGGTTTCACTCATATGTGGAATTTGAGAAACAGTGCAGAGGATCATAGAGGAAGGGAGGGAAAACTGAATGGGAAGTCATCAGAAAGGGAGAAAAAACATGAGAAACTCTTAACTATAGGAAACAAATTGAGGGTTGCTGAAGGGGCAGTGGGTGGAGGGATGGGGTAATTGGGTGATGGGCATTAAGGAGGGTACGTGGTATGATGAGCACTGGGTATTACACACAACTGATGAATTATTGAACTCTACACCTGAAACTAATGATGTACTATATGTTGGCCAATTGAATTTAAATAAAGAAATTTAAAAAATAAAAAATAAAAGTAGCAGAAACATAAATAGACAAAGGCTTCTTCTAGGACTGTTTACTGGTCTAAACAGGATAACAGTAGAGATGGGGAAAAACAAATTTGAACAACATAGAACAAATACATCTTATTAATGGATATTTATCAAAGTTGCTTAGGAGAAAATCAATCATCAGTTCAATTAGAAAGTCTAGAAACTTTATGATGATGACTTTGTATTTATTTGAAACTTAGTTCAAATTCAGTGTAGTTTACCATTGTTTAATCCTTTACAAATGCTTAGAATAACTTGTAATATCATTTTATGATAAATTGCATACTTATCTACAATCATCTCAGATACCTCCATATTGGTCTGTGTTGCTAAGACAGGTCATATTTCAAAGGCTGACAATTGTCATCATTTTCTTTCCTCAAGGCAGTGACAAAGAGAAAGCCATATTGTATGCATGCTTTAAGTTTTTATACTTTTGCAGTTATCACTTGCTAGTTCAGTGAACTGGTCCGTTGTTCACAGTCAGGGTGCAGTGTTCCTACATGCATTGCACATGTGTTCACAGTTTTCTCATATCAGGGCTTTACTTGAGGTGACTTGCGGTTGCCAGGATGGCCCTGATGCCACAAAGTACTGTCAAATTTACTCACTCATCCCATTTAAATATAAATGTTAAAGATAAATTGACTTAATAGAGCTTATCAACTACATTTTTTGCACCTGAAATAATCATATTAAAACAACTCTTATTTGTATGTAAATTCTAAAGCTCACTATCACTTAAATGGACACAAACTAACTGAGCTGTTTAAAGTCCCTCAAGGCTTGTTACCAGGACCTATTCACAATTTACATTCTTCCCCTGATATATCATCATGGTTTTATCTGGAGTATAGATTCTATATTCCATAATTCACCATTTTTACATATTCAGGAAAAAATCTTGCTCATCAGTTCAAACTTGTATATTACCCTGCCTGTTTGTCATCGCCTGTATGAAAACTCCTAGTCATATAAATATAACAGTAAATAATAACACTTTTGAAGCTTGCCTGGTTATAACTCTTCTACCTGTTATTTCCGCATTCTCTCTAATCCACACAGTTGGCAATGCCGGAAATATAAGAGGTTTTCTTTCTCTTTCCCTTCCTCCCTTCCTTCCTTCCTCCCTTCCTTCCTTCCTTCCTTCCTTCCTTCCTTCCTTCCTTCCTTCCT
>NC_048220.1:125774282-125855447 GCF_002007445.2 Ailuropoda melanoleuca | reverse complement strand
TCTCCTCTCCTCTCCTCTCATTTCCTCTGAATCTAACTGAACAAAAAATTCTGTTAGTTCTCTCTTCAAATATATATTTTTAAAAATATTTTACGTATATGTATATTCTCATTCTTTTCCAACTATATTCTCAAACTTTCCACTATGACATGCAAGTCAATGATATATCTACCCGTTAGCAGCTGGTGATGATATGCCCCTTATGAAGGTCACTCTAGGTATACAGGTCTTCTGAATAACTCTAGAAATTGCAAGATGTTTATACTGGGCCTTTCCATCCTGTGGAATAACTCTTTCAGGAGAATAAATTGTTCATCACTGTCTGTTAGGATGCACCCATTGAATTCTATGTTTTCAAAACAAAAGTTAAAATCAAGAATGTCTTTTTGTGAGGAATGATGTATTTTTTTAAGACAAGAAATAAAAAGACTATAGCCATAGTAGCAATCAAAGGGCAGCAAGGATTGGAAAAAGGACATAATTCTTACTCTTGTGAAGGGATCCTATAAAATCATACACTATGCAAGTCAGTAAAATGTATAGGGAAACTCAAGGGAAATATAGGTATAATTTAATATTCTGAATTCCTGCACGCTGTATTCCCCCAATGCATTGCATTTATCTAAAGCACTAAAAAAGATAAGAGGTTCCATCAGGCTTCCCTAATTTAGCACAGATCTGTGGCCTTTACATTATGCAGAAGGATTGACACACTGAGGGTCTACACCCATGTAACCCCAAATTACGTTCAGGACACAGAGAATGTCTTTCCTCTTTATGAAGGTGCATAGTTGTTTTACAAACTTAAAGGTAAACACAAAGGTCTTGCTGTATAAAACAGGACGTTCAGATAGGGAATAAAACAGATTCTTAACTGTAATTCATTTGGTAGATAAGACTAATGTCTTCAGCATCTCCAAGGGGCATACTTCTGAAAAATCAATTTGATGTAGGAAAAATCATTAATCTCGGAGTGGAATTTTACACATACCAAGAAAGTCACATGGAGAACAGGCACAAGTTATCCCTGGTTGCCAAGGCAATGATAGTTTTAGTTTCTCTACTAAGCGAGCTTCCCCATTATCCTCAGTTGTACCATAGTTGTTAACTAAAGTGCCATGTCCTCCTGCAAAGAGTTTTAGGAGGCTGTTCTCCTGAGGCCTAATCAATATAAGAGATTCCCCACGAAGATAAGTCAGACAAATACATCATGACCTAATTTTCTTTTCATCTATCCAGTAAATCAACTGTGAAAATAAGAACTGACCCATGTGTTAGGGGCTAAAAGTAATCACAGCTAACCTAATCAAGATTAAGAAGTCATCTATGTTTCTATGTTTAAAAAAAAAAAAAGAAGAGGAAGAAATTAGTAATACTCTATTGAATCACCCTTCAATTTAGCATTCTTTTGTTAAAGGTGAATATATATTGCGGAGGTTAGGGAACACTTTCTATAGGCTAATTATTTACAGAGATGGCAAGCAAAATAGAATTATATTAGAACATCTAGGCAACAGTGATACAAATTTAGCAGAACCTATCAGGGCTAACAAGTCTAATAACTTCTCTAACATCTTCATTTGTGCTGGGAACAATCTGTAACACTCTTCCTCTCTCATTTGATATCCTTAAATCATAATGCAAATTAATGTTGAGTTCTTACTGTATTCTAAATGATACTGTTTGTGTATATGTTCTGCATATCTTTAGCAGCCCAGAGATTTTTGAAAGTGAAAGGGATTATATAACATGCAAAAAATTACTAATAAAAGAGCATAGACTAAAAACATTATACTGGAGTGATTAGTATTTGAAATTTTTCTTCAAAGGACATTAATCATACATTACAGAGTGAGTATGATAATTAATAAGATAGTAAAAACATCGCTATACTTCACTTAGAGTAAATAATTAAATTTTCCTCTTTATTTCTTCTTGTTTATATTTCAGTAGTTCAAATGAAGTGAATTCAATGGAAGCTGTCATGTTAAAGGAAATTTTTTTATGAGAAGTGAATCTGGATTGAGACTTTTTGGAAGGTATAGATTTTGGATAATTTGACCACCTGCTGTTTATGGTGATGAGAGAGAAAGCAGGAATAAGCACAAGTTAATTGAATAGAATAACAAAAAAGAATGGTGGATATTAAAGGAGAATAGACTAACTCATTACTGTTTTTGTGGAGTATCAACCAGGCATGGGAAGATGTAAATTTCACAGTCTTTCTAAATCAGCTTTAAACTCCCAGATAAAAATGAAGCTGTCTTGCTGACTTTCAGTGATTTGGAGTTTCTTTATCTAAAAATACAAAATCTTAATTTTGAATTAATAAATTTGTATCTCCATACATAAAGTGCAAGAAAAATGCAAGCCTATGGTTTAGAAGATAGTGTTGATCAAAAAAGTAAAAACACTTTCAAGGGCAGTTAAGTAGATGGGATTTTCCTTGTGAAGATCACAAGAATGTGGAACAAAGCTCTATGCCAAATCCTTGGATTATTTGAAGGAACAAAAAATAACATAGTTGTTGGGGTGCCTGGGTGGCACAGTTGGTTAAGCATCTGACTCTTGGTTTTGGCTCAGGTCTGATCTCAGGGTTGTGAGATCAAGCCCTGCCTTGGGTTCTGCAGACAGCATGGAGTTTGCTTGTGTTTCTTTCTCCCTCTCCTTCTACCCCCCACCCCTCTCTCTCTTTTTCTCTCTCTCTCTCTCTCTCTCTCAAATAAATAAGTCTTAAAAAATAACATAGGTGTGGAAATATAAACTAATACATAAACCATTGATTGTGAAAAGCAGAAAGTAGTGTTACTTAAGCACAGTCACATAGGGGAAGATATATTCCCAGAGGCAGATGAAGAGCAGAAAAAAACATCGTTCCTATTAATAGAAATAGGTAGCTGTCACTTAAGGAGCAATTTTATGTGCATGAAAATATTCCTTTAGGTGAGAGAATGGTGCTGTCAGGAACAATTTGTCTATGATGATATAGAATATTTGCATTATTGACTCATCCATGCTTAAATTCATATAAAGGACTGCATTAGAGGATGGGTGTATATTTGTGAATGTGCCTTTTAAGCTTAAATATTTCAAAAAGTGTATTTTGCTTATATATGCATATTTGGGGGTTGTATTTTTTTACTGATATCACAAAATAATTCATACCTAACTAGAGATGTAGTAAAAACAAGGATCAGGTAGAACACTTTTTTTTTTTTAAGATTTTATTTATTTGAGAAAGAGAGAGATAGAGAGAAAACACAAGCAGGGGGGAGGGGTAGAGGGAAAAGGAGAAGCAGGCTCCCACTGAGCGGAGAGCCTGATGCAGGGTTCCATCCCAGAATCCTGAAACCATGACTCCGGCTGAAGGCAGACACCTAACTGATTGAGCCACCCTGATGCCCCCATATGGAACAGCTTGAAGTAGAATTGTTGGAGCTGGAGATATCACAGATGTTCATCTTAGGATTTTTAAAAGCTTTTGGAATTTGGAAATAATATTGTATTTCTGAAGAAGAGCCAAGACAGTACAGAGAGTTCCTGGGTATCCTTCATTTAGCTTCCATTAAGGTTCAAATCTAATGTGTCCTGGCATGTTCTTCTTTGGATTTATCCTGTTTGAATTTCCTTCTTGACATTATAGATTTATATATTTTCTTTATTATCAAAACTTAGTAATTAACTTTGGTACAAAGTACATTAATAACTAAATTATAGGCTATATTCATTTCCTTGGTTTTCACGGTTTATTTTTCCACTCCAGAATACAGTCTAGCATAATTATGCTGCATTTAGACTTTAGCTTACTTTAATCTGTAGCAGTTTCTCTCCCCTCCCCAACTCTTTAAAAAATATTATTATATTATCTAGATAATTTTGATGGATCCTAGTCAAATAACTCATAGACACCATCCTTCTATTTGGACATATCTGAATATCATAGATGTGGTGTTCTCATCACATTGTATCAGAAGGTACATGGTATCAACATGACTCATTCCATGATTGTTTTGGTCACTTAGTTAAAATGTGGTATTTGTCAGGTTTCCCTATCGTAAAGTTACTGCTTTTTATTTTCCAAACTCTATTCAATAGAAGTGAATCACTAAGTTCAGTTCATACTCTGGACATATTCACAAATCACCATAGTCATTAACTATTTTGAGGGAGATACTTCGAATCTATGCCGTTACTCTGCTTCTCCTTTAAGTTTTTGACCACAAGTTTTAATATTCTTTAGCCACAACAATTATTACTGGTGCTCTAATGTTGATTTTCTATTAACTGTTAAAAAATTATTTATAACATCTGTTAAAAATGATAAGGAAGACTTCAAGAGGTAAATCAGTATCAACTCCAAATATAGGAAAAATAGGGATTTATAGCCAAGGAATAGGGTGGGTGTCAGTAAATGGAAATTATTAGGAAGGAACATTAGGGATAAGGGAAGATTCTGGCTAAGGCAACAGGACAAGATTCTTGCTGTAGATGGGCCAGGGTGATTTGGTACCATCTAGGGGATGAGTAATTTGACCAGATATTAAAGATGATTAGATATTGAGGGCAGTAGATTCTTGCTCACATGACAGTAGGATTCTTGTTCTTGAGGACAAAGACCAAAGATGCAGTCTCATCAAAAAAGGGCTTAAGGAGCCTGACTAAAATTTGTTTAAGAACAGAGTCTCTGTCATTACCTCATTCCTTTTACATTTATAAATCAGAATTCTTTGAGGGAGATTTGAACCTTCTCTTTAATTTTTACTTAATCTTTTGTATCAATTTGATTTCATGGATATTTATTTTATGGTAGATCACGCTGGCAGAAATTCTCTTAGTTTACCTTTTTCTGAGGTTTCTCGGGTGGATTCCCTTTCATTTCTGAAGGATTTTTATTTTTCCTGGGTGTAGGATTCTGCATTAAAAGTTTTATTTCTTTAGCTCTTGAAAAATATCATGGCACTTATTTTTCGTCTCCATGGTTTCTGATGCAAATCTGCTCTCAATTCAATTGTTTTACCCCTGTAGGTAAGGTATCTCTTCTCCTGCTCTCAAGATTGTTTTTCTGTCTTTATTTTTCAATAATTTGATCACGATGTTCCTTGGCATGCACTTCTTTAGATTTATCCAGTTTGGCGTTCACTCAGGTTGTTTCTTTTGACAGGTTTACACACTTTTGCCAAACTTCAGAAAATGACACCCATTATTCCTTCAGTACTTTTTTTCTTCAACCCCAGTACCTTTTCTTCTATGACTCCAGAGAAACAAATATTATATTTTTCATTGTGTTCCTTCAGGTGCCCAAGGTGTTCTTTGTTGTCTCCAGCCTATTTTCTTTCTGTTATTTTGATTGGGCAGTTTCTAAAATTCCACATCATATTCACTGATTCTTTCTTCTATCTTCTCAATTCTGCCCTTTAACCTATGTAGGGATTACTCCTTTTTCCCACACCTATCCCCCCACCTCCAGCCAGGGTTAGAATTTATTTTGTTCCTCCCTATATCTCTCCCTTTTTTCATGCTGTGGTGGGGTTCCAGCAATCCCCACCGACTACATTTTTTTTCTTTTCTTACTGCCATATGTTGAGGGGTGCATGTGTGTATAACGTATACATACTATACACACATATTATATAGTTAATTCCATGCGCATGTTATACATATATTATATATTACATAGTATATGTAATATATATAGATATATAATATATGTAGTATATTTATAATATACTATATTTATAATATTTGTATTATAGTAGTATATTTATAATAATGAGATCAGTATGGGTGGATTTCTGAAGTGTCTCTTACCCCTATCAAGTCAACACCACATGGAAAAACTTTCTAAGTATTCTTCCTGATTTTCCGTGTGAGGTCCTGGTGGAGTTCCAGGAGGGACAGCCTGCAAGTACATGCAATTCTCCCTTCATCTATGGTCTGCTAGAGCTTTACACTGTCATGCTAACCCATATTTAGCAACTTATTTAAATTTTCTAGTTAAATATAGTTAAATATACTCACCAAATTATATGACCGGGTGTCTGTCCCAGATAAGCAAATGCTCAGATTCCATTTCTGTTCTCAGGGACCTATCCTCCCTTAGATTTCAGGTAGTTTGGTATTCAGTTCTCCAGTGTTTTCAAGAAAAGTCATTAATTTGTAGTTAGTGAGCTTTTTATCTTGTTCTATGGGTGGGGGGCAACATTCTTTCCCATTCTGTTAAACTCTGATTTGAAAGCAGAAAAGTGTTGCTTTCAGGTCAGAGCTTGAAAAAAATGGAGAATATTGCTCTCACCCTTAGAACAAGATAAAAAGCTACACCAACTTTAGCAGAGGAATTATGAAGTGGAAATATGGAAACTTGAAATCTAACTGTTATCTCCTCCCAAAGGCATCTTATTAATATAAGTTAAATAAATTAATCAAAAGAGCCTTTTTGTTTTACATAAAATCCTGAAATTTGAATAATGAACTTGAAGACAATCTGTGAAGAAACTGTATCTAATTGCTTTAAGTAAAATGATACAGCATTGAATTCATTTTTTTACCCACTATATTAAAGCATTCTGAATAGATTGATAAAAAAGAGTAGAATTAGAATTGATATTATTTTTCCACATAGAGAAAATAACAAGGCAATTAATTTCTTTGTATAAATTCTTTTTTTTTTTTTTTAAAAATAACATTTTTTTAAAGATTTTATTTATTTATTCGACAGAGATAGAGACAGCCAGCGAGAGAGGGAACACAAGCAGGGGGAGTGGGACAGGAAGAAACAGGCTCATAGCAGAGGAGCCTGATGTGGGGCTCGATCCCATAACGCCGGATCACGCCCTGAGCCGAAGGCAGACGCTTAACCGCTGTGCCACCCAGGCGCCCCTAAATTCTTTTATATACATACAAATTTACTAGTACCCTTCCTTACACTTAACTGGATAAATCAGAATTAATTTTATCATATCATACTTAATTATAATTTCGTATTTCAGCACACTCTGTAACATAATGTTTCATAAATCTGATGAAATATAAGCCAGTAGATGAAACATTGATTTGGTTAACTTAACTAATGTTATCTTCCTGAGCAACTGTAGAGTTGTTTTCACTCTTTATCAAACACATTTTCCCTCAAATACAATATTGCAATTACAGACCGTGCATGAAAATGTCTGTGCATTGTACTAGTGCCAATGAGTAATCTCCTGTTTGGGGCTATAAACATTTCGGTTCAGCTGTTCAATGCATGTTTACATAAGCTCACATCTTCCCACTCAACAGGATTTCTAAAAGAGCACAGCTCAGTGAAAAACTGAAGAGGGAATGATGAGTGGAAAACAAGTCTATTCTTAACAAGCTATAATCAAATCATTATATGAAGCTTTATTCTTCTGCATTTGGTATGATAGTCCTTCAGCAAAAGAAACAGAATAGGGGGAAAAAGTTGACAAATAGTATTACAATTCAAATTGAAATTCTATGTATCTTAAAAAGTAAATGCTGAATCACAAAAAAGAAAGATTAATAACTGCATTTTCTAAGTGGCTCTGTAAGAAGTTTTGTTTCCAGATACAGGTTACATATAGAATATTGCCATGTAATGTAAGTTAGATTTCTATATGTTGAAAATCACACTAATTTATTCAGGAGGTAACACACTGCTCAAATGTCTAAACCCAGTATTCAAGAACCAAAATTGTTGAGCTGGATATTAAGAGAAAACATTGTGAAATAAAAATATATGCAACTCCCCCTAAAATCACTTACTTTGATGAATATTTGAACTTTTTTTTTTTACCACTAAATCATGTGTGTATATAATGACAAGAAATGGGTGATCAAAGGTAAAATGTCTGTTTTACTTTTAGTGAAATAGTATACTACAGTGCAAAGCAGAAACATTTTATTAATGGTACTTTCACAGCTTTTGGAAGGGTGAAACAATCTCAAGTCTGCACCCAACCTACAGATGGACACATGTATTATGGGCAGAAATCAGGTGTCTGATTCCATTTAAGAGCTTCTGTACTCAGCTTAATGAAAATTAAATCAACTAAATCAAGTCTAGCCCTGCTTCTTGGAGATTTTTTTTTTTAAGATTTTATTTATTTATTTGACAGAGAAAGACAGCAAGAGAGGGAACACAAGCAAGGGGAGTGTGAGAGGGAGAAGCAGGCTCCCCACTGAGCAGGGAGCCTGACGCAGGGCTCAATCCCAGGACTCTGGGATCATGACCTGAGCGGAAGGCAGATGCTTAACCAACTGAGACACCCATGTGCCCCTTCTCCTTGGAGATTTTATACGATGGCAGTTTTGAAATATTTTTATTTCATATCCTATCATTTAAAGACGTGGGATTTCAACCAGAACACATGTATTATTATTAATTAAAAGGATAGGTAATTAAAAGGATTAGAAACTGTTACCTCTTTCATAAGATGTGCAAATAAATTAAAATTTTAAAAATATAAGATAATGATAAATTTTATTCAGTTTATATTTGGTACACATAAATTCTTATTAAACCGTTCTACCATTCTACCATTTTAATGAGGGTATTATGATTGTATATTTTCTTGTACATTTCTAATTTCAGCTTTAATTTTAACACTTAAATTTAATGGATGTCATAGCTGAAAAATATACTTCCCAAAGATGCACAGATATACATCCATCATTGGCTCTCCTTACTAAACTACAATATAATCATTAATTAAACCAATGTACATATTTCTATGATAAAAATGTGTATACAGTTAGTAATATATGCACAGATATTCATATGTACATAAACACACACACACACACTGTTATGTGTATGGTAGTTTTAAAAGACAAGTACAAAGTTTTTGGCACTTATCCCATTGAGAGGTGGTAATCTATATTTCTTTTGTTTTGGCAAACTTTTAATTCCTTTATCCAAGGGAATAGGGCAGCAGTTATATTCTGTGACTTCTGTGGCTAAATTATAAAATGCAATTCATCTTTCTTCCATCTTGGTCACCAGAACTCTCAAGGCTAGAACCTTGAGCTGACATATAAGAAGTCCAATTGTCCCAAGGCCACCATGCTGTGAGACAGCCCAGGATACCTGGGGAGGCCACCTGGTGGTACTCTGGATAGCCAACCTGGTTGTCATGTCATGCGACCTGAAATACAAAATTTCAAGTGAATTAAACCTTCAGATGATTCTAGTCCCTAGCCATCAGGAGACTCCAAGCATTCAAGTCTTCCCAGTCAAGGCCTCAAGATAATATGTAATAGAAGCAAGATGTCCCTTCTTCTTTTGATCAGAATTTCTGATCCCAGAATCTGTGAACACAAAAATGGTTGTTCCAAGATGCTAAATTATGTAGTAATTTTCTATGAATCAATAACAAATTGATCAACGAATCATGTTATACATATACATAATGTATAACATTATACAAATATACATAATCATGTATGATTATACACCAAAGAAACGTAATACACTACCCCTGCCATGATGGAAGTGTAACTATTCTAGTTTCTTAGATTGCTTAACCACTTGAAACATCATAACTGGGGTGCCTGGGTGGTTCAGTTGGTTAAGTGTCTGCCTTTGGCTCAGGTCATGATCTTGGGTCCTGGGATTGAGCCCTGCATCGGGTTACCCACTAAGTGGGGAGTCTGCTTCTCCCTCTGTCTCTCCCCTCTGCTCGTGCTCTTTATCTCTGTCTCTCTTTCTCTCTCAAATAAATAAATAAAATATTTTATAAAAATTAAACATCATAACTCTTTCCTCAGGTAGCTTATGACCTGGTTGTCAGTAATGCCCATTCAAAATAATCGGTAGTTTATAGGAAAAATTCAGTGTAAATTATTTTTTATTGTGGGAAAAGAGTATTGATGAAAGATGAAGTTACTTGAGTGAAATTTCCTTCTCTTACATTCCAAATGTTCCAAAGCACATTATAATATAATACATTTGAAGAAATCACTTGTGCTATTGTAATAGCAGTTAGGATCTTGCCATTCTTTGTGGGAAAATGAAGACCACATTTATATAAAGCATTACAATTTATAAGTCTTTTCATGTTTATTCCAATTAATATAACTTTGTAAAGTAGTTATTAATTAATGTTTCTGAAAAGGAAAAAAAAAACCTATAGTTGCACAAATCATATAAATGGTAAGTAGCACACCTGGCTGGAACTTAAACAGAAATATGTCAAATCCATATCCAAATATCTTATTGTTGGTAAAAGATAATTGATTATAGAAATAATAAAAGCCTCATGTGCAATTTGCTTAAAATTATCTTATTCTACACATTGTGAATTGCTTAATCTATTTATCATGCTTGCGCTTGGAGATGTAACAGACATTTTTACTTGTTTCTAGGACATAAAAAGATATGCATAGGAGATTACTCTGTAGCAGGAGTATATGATGTCACCTACAACATTAACTGAATTCTGCACTAATGGAGAAGTTGTTCCTTGTAGTCTTTACTTAGTAAGCAGATGCTGTGTTTTGTTCTGCTCCGTTCAGAACTGTTACTGTGCCAATTATAACTTTAATCCAAATCCTTCCTCTTGTATAAGAGAATGATTAATTATTTTTAGTGCCTTCTGTTTCAGTAAAAATCAGCAATGGTCTTTTCAGCTTATATTTACTATGCTTTCCATTTAACTATGCTAACCAATTCTAACTATTAAAATTGTATAGACATATATTATAAGCATATATGTCTTTGAACCAGAAATAACTATTTCCTCCATTTTTTAAAAATTCAACAATTTAGTACATATTATAACTTGCTGAATCTAATTGTTGCAATAACACAAAAAGTTCTTTACATTAACCCTTTTTAAATTTAAAGTAGTTAATTCAGCTAGAGAATAGAGTTAATGAGGATTTCTTTTAGTAGACTCTACTTTAATTGTAGTCTGAGTCATGCATACACATAGTGAGACTTTTGGGGGCACCTTTCTAGTGAGTAAACATAGTATATTTCAATGTACGTTGCTCTGTGTCAAGCAGGTAAATATATTAACATATTTACCTAAAAAGTAAAATACTACACAAGATTGTACTTTTGGAAATATTATCAAAAACCTTAAGAAGATAACATGAGGATGTAGTAAAATCAAATGTCATGAATAATCTCAGATTGTGTTGTTGAAATTATTTTCTAATGTCCACTTCTCCTAGTTCAGACAGCTTTATTGTTTTGTCCTTCTCAATTCTCTACAGTTGGCTATGTAGTCTGTTGGAGTGAGCCACACTTCTATTGAAATATCCCTCTTTCCATACATATATGTATATATACATACATTACATACATATATATTACATATAATGAACAGATAATCAATTTGCAAGAAAATTTTTTCCTAAAAATACTTACATTTCACTAAAATTTTATTTTTGATTTCTGAGGCATGTGACTTTCATGAAATTCTTTTTCTTCAACATTTACTTCTTCAAATGAAAAAATATTTACCTCTTCAACTGAGCAATAATAAACATTTAGTTTGTCTGTGCTTCTTATGCTAAAACAAGATGATAGACTAGAAAAGCAGTTAATAATATAATAAATAATAAGTGAAGTCTGAATAGTAACTTTTAAAAAAATTACTTGATAAAATCATCCTCATTCATTAAAGTATTCAATACATTTTTTCTGTCTCACTGACTGTTTTATTATTTGTATCTCATTTATACAAGAATTAATTAACCCATACACCAAGAATACATTTCTTGCCAAAAAGGTTTGGAAGTTGGTCAGAGGTATGTAGTTCATTGTTGGCAGGTCACTGGTGATCTTCAAATACATTTTCCAAAAGAAGAGCTAACCTGTATATGTTTCATTGTGTTGTCAAATTTAGTCACTAAATGTTTCAACAGTAACTTTAATCCTATGCTTTGTTTTCCACAATCTGAATTTTTATGGTATCTTCTAATTTATTCATATTTTAGATTCTTCTTTCCTACTTTAATCAGTTGAAACATACTTATTTTTTTATACCTTGTCTCCAATCATCAATCAGCATGAATTCTTGGAATTCCTTGGGATTATCTGTTGTTAGATTGTATTCCTTGGCTCATGAAAGATCTCTCCCTCCCCTCTCTCTTTCTCTCTTATTTTGATTATTTACTCCTATTTACCCACATTTTGTGGAATCAGCTGTGGCCTGGGTCAGGTGTGTCTCTCTCCAAAGACAGTTTAACATTATCTTTCGATGTCTTATGTTGAGAAGGATTACGGGACAGAATGTGGGACAAGAGGGCAAGAAGGCATTGATCAATGATTAGGGACTCCTACCTCACAGGGTGGAGATCATAGGGTATATGTCATATAGTTAAAAGATGACTATAGTCTGTTTGCAACAGCACTATTTTATATTTGTTGTCTTAACTTCATATTTAGTGTAGTGTGTTTTCAGGTTTTTCTTTTTATAACAAGACACTCTTTTCTTCCTCAACTCTTCTCACATGCAACATAAACTTTTCTTCTAAGGACAAATTGTGCGTTTAATAAAAATGTAAGTATTGGATTTCAATATCTCAAGAACTTTGTTCATGAATATGTAACTTGAATAAAATGTTGATATTTGTACCCATTATGGAAGCTGTACGAATCACCCTGATCATGTGAAACTGTAAGAAATTAATCTGTGGAGGGAATGATAACTTGGTTATTTTAAGACTGTCTCTCCAGACAAGGAATTATTACAGGTGTCTATATAAAAACGTCTGTGCATATCACTTTTTGAAGCCTGACTTTACATTTGGATCAAATGATTACTGTTCTTTTTTTTTTTTTTTAAGATTTTATTTATTCATTTGACAGAGACAGAGACAGGCAGTGAGAGAGGGAACACAAGCAGGGGGAGTGGGAGAGGAAGAAGCAGGCTCCCAGCGGAGGAGCCTGATGTTGGGGCTCTATCCCAGAGCGCCGGGATCACGCCCTGAGCTGAAGGCAGGCGCTTAATGACTCAGCCACGCAGGTGCCCCCAAATGACTACTGTTCTAAAGTGACTTCACTTATATTCTGTTCCATGCTTTCTTTGTACATGGAGCAATAGGTTATCAGTGTGTTGCTCCCTTAGCAGAAATTTAGATTTTGCTTTCAACTTGTTCCAAATGTAATTGCTCTTTTTCTTTTTATTGTCTGTCACTAATCAGATTTTAGAAATGTTTGAACTCTTGAAGAACTCTGTTGTAAATCACTCTACAGGCTATAATGGTAGTGGATATCATTTGCCTGTAATTTGTTTAACATCAGTTGAAAATATTAGTGAAATAGTAAAATATTCCACAATTAAAACTTCTAACAAATACAGCTCTTGAAGCTTTTAGTGAATTGCACTTGTTGAAAACAAATATTTCAAATATATCAACCAGAGGACATTTACAATTATCCTTCTAAAAGCAAACGAGGTCCTAACGATACTAAATGAGGAGAGCTGAAGTGTTGTATGTGGATTAATTGTGAATATAGAATCTCTCAACTTGTTGGAATAGTACTTTTTTAGGACACACATTTTTTAATTGTATCGTGGATATTCTGTACCAAAATGGAATAAAACTGAGAAAGGCTTTGACTTTTTTTCAGCCTCTGACTCTAGAAAAAAATATTGTTAATAGTCATAAGTAGAGATAACTTATTCAATGAGCTTCATTTTATGAAATGTTTGTCAAGGAAAGACACTCTACATTCAGGAAAAAATGCAGCATCTGGGAAAAGGCTAGAATGTAAATATTTACACATTCAAATGTAGGGAAAAAAATAACTTTAAGAAAACACTCCATTAGTAGAATTTGTTTTCAGCTCAGCACTTTTAGAGAAATTACTTTTTCAAAGAAAAATATTACAGTTTAAAGGAAGGATTGTCTCGATTTCAAATTTTGTAAAAATAAAATATAAATTTGAAGATGATTGCTGATGCTTTTACACAAAATAATATGATCATATTGAAAAATAGATTGATCGAAAAATATAATAAGTTATTAAAGACAACTAGAACTAAGGAACCAATTCACATAAATGAATATGCACAGTACTTCTGCTCATTTTATTCTTCATTTGTTGCTTATGTAAGTAAAATAATAGCAATAATAATAATAATAAATACATTAATTATCATTATTTTGCTTGCTTACAAATTGTGTTTCTGTTTTGGAAATAATTTTATTTTTGAATATGTTGTAATATAAATATTTACTACATCCTCCAATATATAAAATAAAATTTGGTAAAACAAAAATATTTTCAAATTAGATGATTTTATTTAATTTTATTCTCCCTTTGACTCTGAAAATTGTCCCTGTTTAGATGTTAAGTTGTACAGTCAATCATATAGTAGTCACCCTTCTTTTAGACCTTTTCTTTCACCATTAGGATGAGAGTGGAAAGGAAAGTGGCAGGAATTAACTAGATTTCTACTTTACGCAAATCATCAGGAATGTTCCTGTTCATTCTAGGTGCTGTGTGGAAAATACACTGGATTTTCAACATTCATGAGTGAAAGTCAGCTTGGGGTAGATGGGAAATGCTGTACTAAACCCACTGTCTCATACCATGTCTATGTTAGGACTGCATTGCCTAAAACCTGAATAAAATATTTGGTTGTTCACTTGAATGACTCACTTCAGTTAAACAAGGAAGTAGCAGACTTTCTGCAAATGAGTTAAGAAACAAAAAGTGTTCAGATGGTGCAGTATAAACATGTGTGAATTGAAAAACAGATGTACCAAAAGGTCAGGTGAAAGGAAAAGAACCACAGCATCCTTCTTTTATAACAAATCATTATTGAGCGCCTATTATCTGATAGATACTAGATTTACATTGTTTAAAAAATGTATGATCTCTATTACTTAAAATACATTGTAGAGATAGACATTTAAAAGTTAGGAAGGGGGCGCCTGGGTGGCATAGCGGTTAAGCGTCTGCCTTCGGCTCAGGGCGTGATCCTGGCATTCCGGGATCGAGCCCCACATCAGGCTCCTCCGCTAGGAGCCGGCTTCTTCCTCTCCCACTCCCCCTGCTTGTGTTCCCTCTCTCACTGGCTGTCTCTATCTCTGTCAAATAAATAAATAAAATCTTTAAAAAAAAATAAAAAATAAAAGTTAGGAAGATATTTATTACTAAACAGAAGAATTTCAGGCAGGTCATATATTAAAATCAGGAATGGTGAAAAATAGGAAAATATTTATGAACACAATGTAATTCTATTGCTGAGAGAATTTTAAAAAGAAAAAGAAAAGAAAATTCCCATAGGTAAATCCAAATCAGGAAATAGATTCTCAATACCCTAGTTTCTGAGTTATAGTCATAAATGTTCTGCTAAGGCAGGCTGCAGAGCTGAGATTTTTGTAGGAGCATGAAATATCCTGGGACAGTCTTCAGTCTTGGGAAATTCTATATTCCCAAGAACCTGGCCTTTTAAAAACAGTATTGCAAGGTATGGAACCTGTCACATTAAGCATTAAAAACTTTACATACTCAACTCTCAGAGGAACATCTAAGCTTTGTTATTGCTTCCTAGGTTTGGACATACAAACCAAGAAGGAGATTCTTGTTATGATCTGAATTCTTAAATATATCCAAATGATAGATTCTTTTGATTAAGATTAATCTAGAATTGATCTAATTGAGGAACTCTTCCCTCCCCACCCATGGCAGTTATGACATCTTTCTTATCTTCCTTTATAAGGAGTTTCCACCTGGTTTCTTACCTTGGTCCATTTCCTGATTTCTGTCGTCATATGCTCTTTAAGCACTTTACTTACCCATTCTCCTCTTTAAGAAATTTAAGTACACTTATTTTGAAATTATTTTCAGATTCCCTACTATTGAAAACCTTTATAAGTTTATTTAATTAATAACAAGGGCTTTTAAAAACTTTTTTTTGTTTTTTAAATTTCAAGCTTTTATTTAAAATCAAGTTAGTTAACATATATTGTAAAATTGGTTTCAGGTGTAGAATTTAGTGATTCATCATTTACATGTAACACCCAGTGGTCATCAGAACAAAGGCCTCCTCAATATCCATCCATTTAGTCCATCCTCCACCCACCTCCCTCCATCAACCCTCAGTTTGTTCTCTATAGTTAAGTCTCTGATGGTTTGCTTCTTTCTCTTTCTCTCTCTCTCCTTTCCCCCCTTCTCCTATGTTCATTTGTTTTGTTTCTTAAATTCCACATATGAGTGAATCGTATGGTATTTGTCTTTCTCTGACTGATTTTGCTTAGCATAATACACTCTAGTTCCATCACATCCTTGCAAATGGCAAGATTTAATTCTTTTTGATAGTTGAGTAATATTCCAATATATATACACATACAACTTCTTTATCCATTCATCAGTTGATGGACATTTGGGCTCTCTCCATAGTTTAGCTATTGTAGATAATGCTGCTATAAATGTTGGGGTGCATGTACCCCTTCGAATCTGTATTTTTTATCCTTTGGGTAAATACCCAGTAATACAATTCCTGGGTCAAAGGGTAGCCCTATTTTTAACTTTTTGAGGATCCTCCATACTGTTGTCCAGAGTGTCTGCATCAGTTTGCATTCCCACCAAGTGAAAGAGAAGCTTTCCCTTTCTCTACATCCTTGCAAACATTTGTTGTTTCTTGTGTTGTTCATTTTAGCCATTCTGGCAGGTGTGAAGTTATATCTCATCATGGTTTTGATTTGCATTTCCCTGATGATGAATGATGTTCAGAATCTTTTCATGTGTCTGTTCACCATCTGTATGTCCTTTTTTTAAATCATTTTTCCCTCACTTGCTTTGTAATCTTTATTTGCAAGCTCATTGCTCATTATAAAAGGTTTTAGTTTGCACATTTTCCCTGTTTAGCTTAGTTCCTTGTTTGTTTGTTTGTTTTTAATCAGTGCCTGCTTCTCCCCAACTTGTGATTTTATAGTTGCCTGACCTCATCTCTGGGCCCTACAATTTGGAGCTGTTGTTCAGAAGTAACCAGGGAGATATCACAGCTCAAGTAACCTGGCCTAAGCCAAGTTTCAATGGATAGAGAATCCATCTCCCTAGATGATTTTCTCTCATTTGTATTCACCTTTTACAAGGCTCAGCATAGATCACACACCCATTTATCATCCTCCATTTGTAGAATTTATGTTTATTTTATTTCATTTTATGTTAATGTCCTCTGACATTCTTTATCTTTAGGTTGATAATATACCATATTTGTGTGTCTGAAGTCTCCTTTCTTAGTTCTTCAAAAGCAGAATAATGTGGTGCAATTCCTCTTTTGGTAATAAAATGTCTGCCATGAAGGGAGTTTAAAATATAATTTTTAAAATAAATTTTGATATTGCAAAGGATAAGATCAAATTCAAAATAAAAGGGAAATATAAATGTGGATTGAGTTGAAAGTAACTCTCATTTGCCTCCCCAAATTTCCTTTTGGCTTTAAAGGTTTAGTTCTCATATTTGCTCCTGTACCTTGGTTATTTTGCACATAGACAGATAAACTGTCATATAAATTAAAAAAAAATACTTTCTTACTTTTTAAACTTATATTATTTTTATAAAACAATCCAAAAACCGGGGTGCAAAAAGTTGCACTGTGACATGCATTCATATGAAAACAATGATTACTTCAACTGATATTATGCTTAGTCTTTTAAATTTTTAAAAGCATTGAAGGCATTAAAAATGTACAGAGTTAAAGGGAATGATGTCAACTGTAATCTGAAAAAAGCTAAATGTCACAATACATCTGTATAGAAAAATTTTCTGAATAATATTTCATTCCGAGATATAAACATTTATTAAATTTTTAGAAGAGTATCAAAATTTATAAACGGGAAATGAAAGACATGTTGCCATGGACTCTTTTCCTCATTTTCCCCTCCCCACCTTACATTTCTCCGTCATTTGCAATAAGGTCATTTTTGTTCATACAAAGAGACCTAAACTTATACTCTCTTTACAGTAACAAGTTCACTCCTTAACTCTGGCCTCCTACCTTGTCAATGGCATTTGCCAAGGCTTAACATGGAGCTTTTCTATTTGTAAATCTGCCCTTCCCAGGACATAAATCATGTGTGGCAACCTCAGATCAAAAGCCTCCTGCTGGAGATGGAAAAAAATTGGCAGATGGTAATTGAAATTCATTTTCCCCAGGCACTACACAACCCCCTCCCTCGACCTCAGGAGAAACTTTAAATTTCAAAGTTAAGGTAGAAGTTTCTCACATGTATCCCAATGCCCAAAATCTGTCAAATATTTGCTTTTTTTGTCATCAAGTTGTTTGTGTATAATTCTTACCATCCTTTTAATTTGAGTGAAACTCCAATCTTTTCTATGATGATATTGATATTTGATATATTTTTCTTAATTATTGTCTTTGGTGCACAATTCAGAATTCATTTATTTTTCTCCTGTTCATTTCCCCTTTATTCTCCCCTCACACTAAAACAGAGATATGAAATACTTCGTAGAAAGACACATTATTTTTCCTTTTAATTAAACTATTTCTTAATAATTATTTTATTCCATTCATATTTATTTACATATGATCCTTTTGTAGTCAAATGACTAAAGTGTGGCAAATTTCAAAGACTAATATTAAACCATGAACACATTACCAAAATCAAACAATAATAATTTTGCAATGTTTTATTTATAGTTGTATTCTAAAAATAAATACAAGATTTCAAATAAAGTCTAGGTATTAGGAAAGGGGTGGGGGGGCATCTATCCAGAGAGAGGCAATTAATATCACAAATTATTTAAATTAGGCAATAACTTTATATATATTGTGGTAGCATAACTGCTGCTGTACCTTATTTTTTTTTATTTTATTTTTTTAAAGATTTTATTTATTTATTTGACAGAGATAGAGACAGCCAGAGATAGAGGGAACACAAGCAGGGGGAGTGGGAGAGGAAGAAGCAGGCTCATAGCAGAGGAGCCTGATGTGGGGCTCGATCCCACAACGCGGGGATCATGACCTGAGCCGAAGGCAGACGTTTAACCGCTGTGCCACCCAGGTGCCCCTGTACCTTATTTTTTATTCAGCCATATTGTTGAGCTCCCATACTGATCCTAATGATAAATTATCAAAAGCATTTTATGTAGACAAATATTTCCACAGCAATTAGTAATATTTTGTCTTGTTAATTTTGAACTTTTTACATACAGTATCATTAAGTAGTGTGTGGGCTTTCAGTGGAGGGTTTTTATGTGGATAAAAAATATTCCTTAAATGCTTGGTTTGTGAAAAAAATTATTCTTAAATTTTAAGTTTGCTTGAATTATTTTTCATCAATTATATTAGTTCACAAGTTACTGGTTTTTTAAAATTTTCTTCTTTAATCTTTCAATGTAGTAAATAAAATAAACAATTTTTATATTTAGAATCTTAGGGATAAAAGAATCATTGATTGTTATTTTATGCACATTTCAGAATTCATGTTACTTATATTTATATGGGAAGTTCATACACTTGTGCATAAGTGAGATAGGTATACACAGTTGACCTTTGAACAATGTGAAGGTTGCCAATACTTTCTACTCCAAGAGTTGAAAATCCATGTATAACTTTTGACACCCTGAAAACCACTAGTAGCCTACTGTTGACCAGAAGTCATACAGAAAATATAAACAATTAACACAAACATTTATAACTTACATGTATTATATACTGTGTTGTTATAATAAAGTAAACTAGAGAAAAGAAAATGTTATTAAGAAAATCAGAAGAGAGAAAATACATTTAGAGAACCATACTGTATTTATAAAAAAAAAAAATTCCCATATAAGTGGAAATTCCCATATAGTTCAAACTCATGTTTTTCAAGAGTCAACCTAGCATTATTTTATCATGTACTAGCACCTATAGGTAAAATAAATTCTGATTTTATTGGAAAATTATTTACTATTTTATCTGCAAAACAACTGTAAAAAGTATATTGCTAAGATTTAATTAACATATTTTTGAACTTAAAAAAATTTTGGTACTTTTAAAACTTTTTCCAGAATAAATGCATAAAGCTGCATAAAAGCATTTATTTGGTTTTCTTTTCCATCTCTTCTCCCATTGTGTTTGTGTAAACTCTCATATCCACCCAGTGTGGTTTAGATGGAGTTAGGTTATTAGATTATTACTTAGCATCCAACTACTGATTAGCATTTTTCCCCCTTGAAAAGATTCAGGGAAAATTCATGTCATATGAGGTCAGCTATGCTTCTTCAATAGTGTAGAAAGCCCTTAATTCAAAAGCATAACAGAAGACTGACAACAAGAGTTCCATGTATGCGTATGTCACTATTACATGTAAGGAAAAGCAACTCTTCAAGGGATGTAGCTATATGAATTCTATAATGTAAGATCTGGCAATACAGGTTTGCTACTTAGCTTATGGAAGCTATTATGCAGTCCCATCTGGCACGCTTATGCCCAGAGGGATTATTCTTTCTCTGTGCAAGGCATACAGTTTCATTATTTCCATCTTTAAAAATGGACCTGAAAGCCTAGATGGAAAGGAATGTGTAAAATAAGTTTCCTATTAATCTCAATTCAAGACTTACTTCAAAAATTAGTGAATGAAAGCTCAATGGAAATTGCGTTAAGGAGATAATGAAGAGAACCCGAGGATTTGCTTTGTTTCATCCTTTTTGCCTAGTTTATCATCTTTTTTTTTTTTTATTTAACAGAGCTACCACTCTGAAATAGCTGCACAGAGTACATCAGTATCAATTTTATCATTTGCAGTTAGAAATAAAAATATCAGATGGCCTTGACTAATGTATCTGAACAAATTTCATTTTTAGTAACCTGAACTATGGATCACATAGCACTTTTGATTTAATATAAAGTCAATTAAAATCAAGGCATTCTTCCTTTTGATTGAAGTAATTTTGCAGCAAATTGAAAGCTAGTAGAGCCATTTTCTGCAGTTGCTTTGCATACTAAGTAAAAAATGTGAATTGTCACCAATATTATTTTCTGTCACTTTAATATTTCTGATGGATGATGGCAATCCATATTTTATAAAGATATATATGTATAAAGCTTTCATGATGAAACCTGAGTTGCTTAATTTCCCCTTTCTTCTATAATCTATGTGTAATTATCATTATTTATTTCATTGAGGCAGAAAAGTAAGCCAAAATATCACGTGATAGTGCATATGGGAACAAGCACACAATTAGACAGACACATTATTATATAAAATAATGAAACCAGGTATATTTATCTGCAAAAGTAAATAAGATTCTTAGAATGTCCTTGCTTCAGAAATAGCCTTGATGACCTCCTCAGAGCTTCAATATGATGATTTTTAAGATAAATTCTCTTCTGGGATCCCTCCTACATTGTTGGTGGGAATGCAAGTTGGTACAGCCACTCTGGAAAACAGTGTGGAGGTCCCTTAAAAAGTTAAAAATTGAACTACCCTATGACCAAGCCATTGCACTACTGGGTATTTACCCCAAAGATACAGACGTAGTGAAGAGAAGGGCCATATGCACCCCAATGTTCATAACAGCATTGTCCACAATAGCTAAATTGTGGAAGGAACCAAGATGCCCTTCAACAGATGACTGGATTAAGAAGTTGTGGTCCATAGAATGGAATATTACTCAGCTATCAGAAAGAACGAGTTCTCAACATTTGCTGCAACATGGATGGCACTGGAGGAGATAATGCTAAGTGAAATGTCAAGCAGAGAAAGACAATTATCATATGGTTTCTCTCATCTATGGAACATAAGAACTAGGAAGATCGGTAGGGGAGGGGGGATAGGGAAGGGGGGGTGATCAGAAGGGGGAATGAAACATGAGAGACTATGGACTATGAGAAACAAACTGAGGGCTTCAGAGGAGAGGGGGCTGGAGGAATGGGATAGGCTGGTGATGGGTAGTGAGGAGGGCACGTATTGCATGGTGCACTGGGTGTTATACGCAACTAATGAATCATCGAACTTTACATCAGAAACCAGGGATGTACTGTATGGTGACTAACATAATATAATAAAAAGACATTCAAAAAAAGATAAATTCTCCTTCTATGCTTTGTTATGCATTGAATGAGGGGGTCTTGGTGCTACTGCCCTGATATAGCATCCTTTCTGCACTTACACTTTCCCTTATAATATTATCAATTATCACAAACATACATTAAATTTAAAGGAACCATTATCATTTTAAGGAAATGAGTCCTGGGCCTAGACATAAACATACACCAGATGTTAAGAAAACCAACAGACTAGACCATCTTTTTCTATAGTATCAGCCCCCAACCTAATCATATGATAGCTAGGGCAGGAGAAAGATAACTAATTTTTCCTTATCCTTCAAGAGGACCAAAATGAACTAAACATATGAAAACTGCAGACCTGAAATTTGGAGTATACAGATATAATTCAGTATTTTCTTAACAACTCTAACAGACAGAACTGTGGTTTCCCAAAGTACTACTGGCCAGAGACTTCTATGCATGTAAATTAAAATTGATTGTTCTCTCTGATGAGTGAGTGGAAGGCCCTTGAGCCTGGGTTAATGAGGAGCTGCTCTTTGAATAAGTAAAAATCCAACTGAGTACTTACAGAAGACAGGACTGGGGAAGTAAAAGATGCAGGGATTATTTGCTCCAAATGTCGAGTACAATTTAAGCAAAGGAACAGAGGTGGAAGAGGGCAAAATATGTGAAATGAATGAAAACTAGGTTTTCCCAGGTATAGGGTACAGGCAGGAAAGTCTTAGAATCCAGCCATACCGGTTCCATGAGAGAGCAGGAAAAAAACATTACAAAGATTTGTTCTTGACCTTCTTGAAAACATACAGCATCCACCTGCATATTTTAAGAAATAATGAACCCATATCCATGACAATAATGATCTTCTATTTGTATAGTGCTTTTAAATTTACATTTCTAAATATAAGGTCTCATGGGACTATGATGCTTAAAACAATCCTGTAGTATACAAAAGTCAGGTTTTTTACAATTCACTTTGCATACCCATTTAATTAGTTCTCCTATATTTACTGAGCATCTTCTATGTACCATGCCCTGTTTTGTGTTCTGGAAAGAGTGTAAATGAGGCACCGCCCTTTAAAAGATCAGTAGATTAAGATAAATCTCTGGGGAAAGACACAGACATAGAAACATTAACTGTGTTGTAAGAACCAAATATATTTTGTTGACTACATGAATAAATAAGTGAACTAAAGTTTTCATTTTTACCATTTTAAGTTGACATTCCATAATTCAAAGCACACTAGACACAATTTCCAAATTTCCACATTTAATCCTGGTAAGTGATGTGAATATTGCAAAATATGTAACACATCCTATCTACGGGAATAACTTCCTTATTTTAACTATGCAGATGGTCATATGTTTTTTTTCCATCATTTTAGCTTAATGTCTGAGGATTCTTTATTGTGACCCCTAGAGGGCAAGGTAATACATAGTAAACTTGAATCATGCACTGTATTTAAGAGATGTTTTTGCCAGAGATATACTGAAAGGTGCTGTTTAAACAACAATATTTCGCATTCTTCTGGTATTCAAGATAGAAAAATAAAAACAATAGGCATAAAAACAATAGGAAACTACTCAGACAAGAGGAAACTAATTTGCCTTGAATTGTTGTTCATTTGAAACCAGAAAAATAGAGAAATTATCTAGGAACATACACTGAGTGAATATTTAAGCTGCAACATATAAAGAATACAGACAAGTTTATATTAACACCATCATTTTTATGATTTATTTTATTTTATTTATTCTTTATTCAAGTTCTGAATTTTAAAAGGGGTTTCCATATTTTATTCAGGCCTCAAATCTCTTATCTCTGAAGAGCACTGGAGAGTAAATACATAAAAAACAGAATTAACAAAATTGGAAATAGGTAAGGTTCTATAGATTTGGGATTATAACATATTGTAGAATGATAGATATGTACAGATCCTTTGGATAGCACCACTCTTTCAGAGGACAAAGGTGAGGATTTATTCCTTTTTTTTTTTTTTTTTTTTTAGGATTTATACAATCTTAATCTCTCTTTTTGTTTTTAGCAGTTCTTTGTGTACTGAAACATCAAGTTCTTTTAGCATAGGATTAAGGACCTCCAATGATGATTCGGTACTAGGGCAGCTTCTCTCTGTAAAGTCCCTGCCACAGGGAGGGTTGCTCGGTAGTACACTTACACTGAAGTAACTGGCACAAATGCATGGCCCCAGAGATTTCTCCTACTCAGTTTCAAAGCAGCGTATACACGTGCAAAGAAAATCACCATTTAGTCCTCGGTCTTTATCTGTTCTCTGAGCACTGAGAATAAGACAAGATTATTCAATCATTTTCAAGACTTGTATTCCTTAATCTATGAAAAATGGAAGGCCTGTCCCATGCCCACTTTCCTCGGGCATCCTCCTAGTGCTGCCTTTGCTTTCTTAACGTTAGACAGTTAAAATGAGCAGCAATACTCCAGGCCCTTTCCTCTTTAAACAGGAAAGAAAGAAGGGCCACATGAAATAGTCTTAAAACAACAAAATAATAACAACAACACAAATCCCTGAGAACATAAACACATTGGAAAATGTTGACTCTGTGCCTGTCACTGTGTTACATACTATTATTTTATGCTCACAACTCTTTATAAGGTAGGTGTTTATAATATATATATATATATATATATATATATATATATATTCCACATAATAATATCTCACTTTTAAAGATGAGAAAACCCAAGCTTACAAAACTCAAGTATAGTCCAAAGTCACAGAGTGACAGAGACTTTAATACAGGCTTGCTGAAGTTCCAAGTGCATTACAGTGAAGAAAGAACACAATATCCACTTCTACTGTATCCAAAGTGAACTATATCATGAATTAAGATGATTTTCTAATATGTATTTGTACTTTGCTCTTGCTTGACTGGTACTTTTGATAAATACCGGAATTTCTCCATCTTAAATATAATGAAATTGGGAGGTTATATTTATTTTAAAGCTTTAAGGAACACTTAACGTTTTTAGGAAGTGTCAAAAACAACCCTGTGAACCTTATGAAAAATTTATATATGTAAACACAATTATTCCCCAAAATGCATTTAATCTATATAAAGCAATGGACCTAAATCCAGGTTTGCCATGGAGCCCAGGTTAGAGTGAACCACAGACATGCACTTTATTAGATCTTTGGGATTTACACTTTCTACTTTGCTTTACTTTATTTTATTTTTTAAAAGATTTATTTATTTATTTGAGAGATCATGTGGGGAGGGGACAGAGGGAGAGAATCTTCAAGCAGACTCCCCGCTGAGCACAGATCCTGGCACGGCTCGAATTCACAGCCCATTAGATCATGACCTGAGTAGAAACCAACAGTTAGACACTGAATTAATGGAGCCACCCAGGTGCCCTTCTATTTGCTTTTAGATCCTCTGAGTATATCATTTAAGGAGTAAGTAACAGGTGATCATTTTTTTATCTTTTTAATAAAATGGTCTCGCTGTTTATTGCCAATATGCTATGGCACACACTTTATGATATAGTCTAAATGCAAGGACCATTAATTAGGTACATTAATAAGTCATTAAAAAATAAAAATGCCAGAAAAGATTATAAGACTAATATGATTTTGGATAGAGGCTTCAGAACTGTGTCTCCACAGTTCTGGTATCCTGTTCAACATTTCAATCAGTAAATTGAATGAGCATACAGAGAGGAGGCTCATATATTCATTAAATTTGTCGGTCACTGGAAGCTTGAAGGATTAGTGAATGCACTGCAGAACAATAAACAATCCAGAAATGATCTTTATAACCTGCAATGATGGGCTGAATTGAACAAATGAAATATAGTGGAGATAGGCGCATAGAAGATACCATACTTAGAACCAAATTGCAAATGATGTAAGCAGTGAGTTAACATCAGCATGTGACAAAAATGTTTAAATGACTCACAGCACAATAAATTCAATGTGAGTTAGCCTGTGATGTGGCTTTCAAGAAAGCTAATCATTCGAGCTCAGCCTGAAAACAGAACTGAATTGAGTGCGCGTTATTTCTGTTCTGATATTTCTATTTATATACTATCTGAGTGTTACACTTAGTTTTGACTACTGTTGGGGTTCATGTAGAGCATGAAATCAGCCATAATACCTGGCTTGCTACAGTGTAACACGGAGGCCGAAAAGGGCAGAGAAGGTTTTCGGAGAAGGGCGTAGGCCTTTGGAATGCTGGGACCTATGTGACTGTAAGGTTTCTCTTGTCGCGAATAAAATGGAGACCGCAAAGGCAAACGTGGTCCAGAGGATGAGCTTTATTGCAAGCACACTCCGGCGAGGTTCCGGGGCTCCGGAGGTGGGGAGTCGGGGAAGTCGCGCCCACGGCAGGGCAGCGAGGGTTTTTATTGGGCATCGCTGGGGGTGGGGAAAGTCTGTCTTGGAGAGTCGTGGCAGGGTTTTATTGGGTACTGCTGGGGAGTGGTGAGGAAAGTCCGTAGGACGGGTTTCGGTTTCCCGCCTAGGTTTTGGTTTAAATCTTGGCGGGAGGGTCGGTTATCTTGGTGGGAGAGTCGGTTATCTTGGGTGTCTTGGCCTCTTTTTCTCGGCAGGCCCAACAGTGACCAGTCTGCCCTTGGAATGCCACAGGGAGTTGTCTTCCCGAAACTTTCCTAGCCCAAATAGTCACGCTGAGATCAAAGAGACTAAGAGACTGTAGGCATTGTCCTTTAGGCTATGTTTAGCAGAACTTGTAGAACACGCCCAAATTAGCATTTTGTATCTTTCCTGTAAACAGATCTCCCAGTTTTTAGTAAGACCCGTTGTCAACATCAAGTGCTTGAGGAACTGTGATAAAGGATTTGTGATTATCTTGAAGGACCAATAAAAGCCGGAGCAAAGAAGAGCAAAGGGTCTTCTCCTCTGAGCCTTGACTCCCCTTACCTTCTCCTCTTCAGAGCAAGGTTTGGAGTCATCTTTCATCTCTCGGTCCGGGGATTGCTGGCCTTTCCTGGCAGACTACTGCTTTTTAAAAATTACAGTGGGGAATTTTAGGCCATTCTATTTAGGAATCTTAGTAATATAATTTAAAGAAGAATATTATAAAGGACATGTAAAGAATTGTATGATTACCTTTGAGGAAAAACAATTTCCTTTGGGGAAAGAATGGGGAAAAAGAAGCATTAATTAGGAGGCAGGATGAGATAGGGAGATAATATATTCCAAGTACTTTTTAAAACATCATTTGGAAAAGGAATTAATTTGATATGCATAGTTTGAAGGGTTAAAATAAGGACCAGTGGATGAAAATTACAGAAGCAGCATTTAAGAGTATATTTGTTTGCTCACCAGGTACAACGGGTGGAGTACCACAGTTACTTTTCTAGGGTCTGAAAATACATATGTAGACATACTCCTGACCAAGAGAAATCATACAAATTAAATTACTTCCTCAATTATGAGATTGCTTAAAAAATAGCACTTAAAGATCCTCTCTAATTTTGACATTCTAGGACTCATAGTTTCATAATCTTAGCAATTATAATTATGTAATTACATCCACATGTTTAAATATAGTAGTCCCCCCTTATCCTCAGGAGACACATTCTAAGACCCTCACTGGATGCCTGAAATCACAGAGAGTATCACCTTAACGTTTTTTGCTTCCCCCCAATATATGTTTTCCCTGTTTTCCCCAAATTTATATGTACCTATAATTAAGTTTAATTTATAAATTAGGCACAGTAAGAGATTAACAGCAATAATAATAAAATAGGGTAAGCATAACAATAAACTGTAATAAAAGTTATGTGAATTCGGTCTCTCTCACAAAATATCCTTTGTCCTGTATTCACTCTTCTTTTTGTGGTGATGTCAGAGAGTAAGATGTCTGTGATGAGATGAAGTGAGGTGAATGACGTGCTTTTGACGTAGCATGAAGTTACCACTAACCTGCTGAGGTCAGAAGGAGGCTCATCTGCTCCCAAATAGTGGTCAAAGAAGGTGACGAAAACTACAGAAAGTAAAGCTAAGGATAAGGGGAATACTGTACAAAGGAATATTCCTCAGTGAGTGCAGATCTGCTTCTAATTATTTGCATCAAAAACAAAAACAGTTTCTTAGTCTGCACACACCAGTGTAGGTGAGACACTAGTCCTGTTTCTTTGAGAACCTAGGTCAGTCACGCCTCTTCTGAAGAGGTTCTAATCAAAGTGTTCAGACTTCAGTGACAAAAAGTTGAACATGAAATTTGACTCAGCCACAACGTGAGCACATAGAACCGACCCAGGAGAAAGAGAAAAATCTTAACTTTTGAAGTATTTTGGAGAAGTTACTCCCTCGAAGAGACTCACTTTCACATATACTCCCATAAACTGACCTTTACTGAGGCAAACTATCACACCGACAGATGAGCAGACAAAGTTGGTTTTACTGGCAGCAAGAGAAGAGCAAGTACAGATCAAGTCTTGAATACTGAGCTCTGCCAAGACCAAAGGCTAGAGTTTTAAAGAGCTGGGATGGGATGGGAGCAGAGGTCACAGGCCATTGTGTTTTCTAATTGGTCTTAAAGGAAAATAAACTCTATGTCTCCATTTGACAATCTGGAGCAGTAGTTCTGCCTGACAGGATTCAGGCTTCCTCTCCCCTATGGAGATGAAGAGACAGAGACTCAATTTTCTCTAAAGAGGACATCAAAGGGGTGGTTCCTGTGTCCTTGAGAAAGATATTGCTGGGTTGTAAAAGTGGCAAGAGGTTTTAAAGAAATTTACATCACAAAGAGGCAGAAAAAGGATGACAAATTTTCTAAGTAACTGTTCTAAAAATAGTGTGGTCAGGGACCCAGAGTCAGAAGAAGCTTGACTAAACCTTAGTCAGGCTGAAGGGAACCTTGGAGCCTCCAGGGTCACCGTAAGTACAAGTCTAGGGAAACTTCCCAAGAGCCTTTTTTTTTTTTTGCCTATATTAAGAGAGTTGGTCCAGATTTCCTAATGATTCTTACAAACAGAAAATCAGCATTTCTTTCTAAATTCCACTGAGACAAAGACTACACTAATAAAAATCTTGTATTTCAGAAAAAGTTTACTTTTTTCTAGTTTTTTTTTTTTAAAGTATGGAGTGTTACTTGAAAAAATGTATGTGTAAAATCATATACGTTTATGTGTTTACATTTATATATGGAACAAAAATTTTTAAAAGGAACTTCCATGTTTCACCCACCTTGTTTTTTAATCATGTTTCAACTAGTGTTAAAGCAAGACTAAAATTAAATTATAGGTATTTTCTGATTTTGAGAAAGTTACGTTTTATAAAAATAGTGTTAGTCTGATTGAGCTTTGATATTATTAAAAAGAGCTATGTACTGTATGTGATTCTCTTATGCCTTCTTGTGAATCATAAGGTTTTATGCTGAACACAATTCAAATTTATGGAGGAAATTTTCACTGATGATCTAGTAGAAGTAATTTTTAAATAAAAATATTTGTAATACTCCCTTCCCTAAATAGTAAATTTAGTCAGGAGGAAACTTCTTATTAAAATAAATTTATTAGTTTTGACTTATGGCTAAACTATTTCATAGGAAACAAATTTATAAGTAATGATTAACATTTATTCAGTACTGGCTGATGCAAATTTAAGCATTTTACTTTTGTGAACATAATGACTTCTCACATCAAGCCTTTGAAATCTGTACAATGACACAGTGCAACGGACAATACTTGTACTCTTGAACCAGAAGATTTCAATTCGAATGCTGCCCAGCATCATCCTAGCTGTGTGAACTCAGGTGAGTTCATGAGTAATTGATAACTATCAAATATAAGCAATAATCAATCAACATCATGAGGCTACACCCCCCTAAGTGTTACACGCATTGATTTGTAACTCTTACAGTGCCTGAGGAGTGCCTGACATTAGTAAGCTCTTAATTGATACGACAGATGATGAAATGGAGGCGTTGGGAAATGAATTAGCTTTCCCATGTCACTCAACTATTAAATAGCATAAAGCTTAGATTAGAATTCTGGTTCATCTGAGTCTAATGTCTGATGTCTTCTTAATTACTACAGCATTTAGAACCCCTGTAGAAAGCAGATGCTGTACTCTAGTTTATGTGAAGAGAATTTTGCTAGAGGACAATTCACAGACATGTGGTCAGAGTTAAAAAAAAAAAAGCAAACACAAATAATATTGTAATACCATTTTTAGTTCCTTACCATTCTTCCATTAATAAATACTTACATATATAATTATATAACACATAAGACTAATAGTGCACTTCCAGTCTTAGTGTAATACCATTACTTACCAGAATGTAATACCATTCTTAGTTCATTTTTAGTGCATTTGATAGTACAATAGCAAAGAATAGTAACAGGGAGCTATTTCTTTCCATTCACCTAAAAAGGAAATAAGAGAGACACACCATAAAAATTTGAGGGATGAGAATGTTGCCAAATGATGCTGTGGACTTTGGCAGAAGGAAGCAACCAACTCACAATGATCTAAGAGATAACAAGAACAAGGTGTTAAATAACCAAACTAGATCTTAAGTATTCTTAACCACAGAAAAAGAGATGTTATATGATGTAATGAAAGTGTTCATTAACTCTAGGGTGATAATCATGTTGCAATATATAAATGTAGAAAATAAACACCTTAAACTTACACAATGTTATATATCAATTATATCTCAATTTAAAAAAAAAAAAGAGGAAAACAAATTTCCTGTATGACTCACTCACTGAAATCCAATCAAGTGTTGCAGAGTGAAGGAATGGTAGTGGTTTTAAAGATTTATCCACAATTATTTGATACTCCTCAATAAATGGAACTTAATTTCCTTTCTCTCAAGTGTGGTCTCCCTGATTATAATCTAAAGAGGCCATGACAAAAGTAATACAATGTCATTTCCAACATTAGGTTATAAGATAAGCATGACTTCTTTTTTTTTTTTTATTTTAAAGATTTTTTTTTTTATTTATTTATTCGACAGAGATAGAGACAGCCAGCCAGAGAGGGAACACAAGCAGGGGGAGTGGGAGAGGAAGAAGCAAGCTCATGGCAGAGGAGCCTGATGTGGGGCTTGAACCCATAACGCCGGGATCACACCCTGAGCCAAAGGCAGACGCTTAACCGCTGTGCCACCGAGGCACCCCAAGCATGGCTTCTATCTTGGGTATATATTTCCTTTTTCATTGTCTCTGTCTTCCTCTCCCATTCAACATTCACTGTGGAAGAAACCAGAGAGGCTACTACTTGCTCACTGAATGAGTTTGTTTTTCCTAGATTTCCTTTCAAATATGCTCTCTCCACATTTGTAGCATATTTTTAACCTAGTATGCATTTTACAAGCTTTTGGTAGTAGGAAATTTATCTTCTATTCATTGCTTTATCCCCGGAGTCTAGAACAATTCTCACATAGAGTATAAAAACAACAATTTGTTGAAGTATTTAATCAGTGATGAACACGAATTTACCAATTGTAATTTTTCACATGGATAGACTCTAACTTATATGTGACAATGCTGAAATAATTGGCTGAAGAAAAATTAACAGGAAAAAACATTAATACTGTCCATTATATGTTAATGGCTTATATCCCAAATGGGATGTTTATTTTATATATTCAGAATTCTAGATAAGCAAGAAATTATGTTTAATATTTAACTGCATTGTTTAATAAACTGCTATCTTACATATGAAATTACCTGGTTATTTATTTATACTGTAATATTTCAAATCCAAATTGTATAAAGCAGGAAGTTCTCTGGACTCTTTAAAGAAATACATTTATACCCCATAAGTGTAGACTTTGGAACAGATGATGACATACTCAGCTGAAACAACTCGGTCTTAATAAATTCAGTGATGTCTGATTCTTTCTGAACTGTTCGTTTTTATTTTTGCCAGCAGTTGTTAATCTTGTTTGAATAGGTGGAAGAGTAAGAGGCAAAGTATGTCTTATGGAAAATATTTTGAACACAATATCTAAAATTTACCAGCATTGTTAGTGCTAATTTATAGCATCCATATGTAAAGATTGTCTGTCCTAAATTACCTTTATGATAAAATAAATTGCCTTTTTTTGTAATTTGCCAAGTTGTGAAAATGAATGGCGATTTTATTTCTTCTTTAGTTTCCCTTATAAATAGAAAAAAACAATCATCCACTGAATAGTTCCATATACTTTAAAAAAAATCAGATATAATGCAAGTGGTATTTCTATTCACTGAGCTTTAGGAGTAAGGCATACAGAACTATCTTATTTATTTATTTATTTAGCCTTTTCAAGTTTTTATTTAAATTACAGTTAGTTAACATACAGTGTAATACCAGTTGCAAGTGTCAAATATAGTGATTCAACACTTTCATACAACAACCGGTGCTCATCATAGCACATGCCCTTCTTAATATCCATTACCCATTTAACCCGGTTCCCTACCCACCTCCCCTCCAGCAACCCTCAGTTTTTTCTCTATAGTTAAGGGTCTGTTTTCTATAGTTCCTTAGAGGGTTGAGTTTCCCTCTATCTGCAGTATTCAGGAAAAAAAAAATACTGTAATTGTGCCTCTACTGAAGAATAATTCACCTGAAATGATAGATACATACATACATACATACAGGACTGGAACACTAGACTTTCCTGAAAATGTCACTGAATATTAGCATAGAAAGAGAAATATATGTGTGTTTGTATATGTATATCTATCTACTCAGCAGAAATGTGTTGATTAATTATTTATTTTTTATTTTATTAAAGATTTTATTCATTTATTCGACAGAGAGAGAGACAGCCAGCAAGCGAGGGAACACAAGCAGGGGGAGTGGGAGAGGAAGAAGCAGGCTCCCAGTGGAAGAGCCTGACCTGGGGCTCGATCCCAGAACTCCAGGATCACGCCCTGAGCCGAAGGCAGACGCTTAACGACTGAGCCACCCAGGCGCCCCAGATTAATTTTTTAAATAAAGAAATGCCAGGATGCCTGGGTGGCTCAGTCGGTTAAGCATCTGCCTTCGGCTCAGGTCATGATTCTGGGGTCCTGGGATTGAATCCCATGTGGGGCTCCCTGCTCAGTGGGGAGTCGTCTTCTCCCTCTCCCTCTGCCCCTGCTCCTGTGCTCGCGTGCGCTTGCTCTCTCTCAAATAAATAAAAATCTTAAAAAAATTAAGAAATGCTTATTAGAAAATATGATAATTAACTGAGAATAAAAAATTGCATAATGAATTCTATAGTTCAAGAAGATCAATAGATTTGTTCTCAAATTTAGAATTTCTGGCTTCAAGTCCAATACATCGTTAAAACTTTTCGTTTTTCTAAGGGGCTTCCTGTGAAAAAAATGGGTTAAATTGATTATTGGCAGCATGCTAAATACTACAGTGCTTCAGTTGAGCCACTGGATAACTGCCTCAGGAGAACTGGTTTGTTTCCCTGTATTGCCACATGTGGTGGCCATGAGGCCATGACCTTCACAGACATCCAAATACAGTGACCACAATTGACCAAAGGCCCAGGATGCTGTACTTGGAAATCTGTCACTGTGTTTATGTGTAAACCAAGGTGAGTACAGCAGGAATTAGGGGACAAAGATGAGTTTATTACTGGGCATCACAGACCCTTTGTTCAAGAAATCCTCAGTAGCCTTGCTTAATCTTAGGCAGTACTGACATTTTTACCCAAACTTCCTTCTTTCTCTACTTCACTGGGTCAGACTTTAAATATTATCATCTGATGACTGACCCAGCCTCTTCCTGCTACCGCTCCATTTGCTCTCTTAGCTGTTTTTTCTAATAAAACTCTTGCAAGTTTTAAAAAGCCTTCTTTGGCATCTGCTCTTCACATCGTGAAATTCCACTACGGTCAACCTGCAACATTGTATGTAACTGGCTGCTGTCTTTGAGAACAGCGCTCTTCCATCAGATACACTTCGGGTGTTTTGCTAGGAAACTAGCAACTCCGTGATGACAAAAACTATTCAGTCTTCGGCGGTGAGACCCATTCTGTGTATTCACAGGAATTTGTGCTTGTGTGGTCCTGAGTCCACTGAGTGTGATTTATGACTGGTATTCATAAAACATGTTATTTAGTCCACTTTTAAGAGCCCCTTTTCCACTGGGAATAGTCTGGTGTTTTTCATGTGTGATGTAAAGAGATTCAGATCCTGAAACTCCTCTGGGAGTATCATTCACTACCTACCTTCCATCTCCTCTCCGTCAGCTCCACAATCTTTTTTTTTTTTTTTTTTTAAAGATTTTATTTATTTATTTGACAGAGAGAGACAGCCAGCGAGAGAGGGAACACAAGCAGGGGGAGTGGGAGAGGAAGAAGCAGGCTCATAGCGGAGGAGCCCGATGTGGGGCTCGATCCCACAACGCCGGGATCACACCCTGAGCTGAAGGCAGATGCTTAACCGCTGTGCCACCCAGGCGCCCCCATCAGCTCCACAATCTTGACTCCTGCAAGACCCAAATACCCATTGTACTTAATAACCACATCTCACGATTTAGTGTAAATCTTACGTGTACAGACACAGTAACCAAGGAGAACAGGCTATCATAGCAATTTTCTCAAAAGATGTTCAAAACCCATCATAGAATAGACTACCAAATAGTTGTCAGAAACAACACGGATCAGTTTATCAATCTATAATTTATAGCCAGAAGTAGAGCAGATTCCTTGGCTCTCTGTATTATGTAGGTATGTGACACATAAGGATGATGAAACAATTTAGCCTTTTTGTTTTGAGATTGGTTACTTGTTTTTTTCCCCATATATTTTGACAGGTCCTACCGATTCCTCAGTAACAGCTATAGCAACATACCTTTGTGTTAGGCTTGTGTCAGGCAGTTTAATAAATTGTCGTCATTGTAGATGGATCATTATGCTAATGTTTTCAAAGTAAAATGCTGGGATGAGCTCTCTTACTATTTCATTTTGTTCATTCTATGTTCATAACATCTTGCTTAATCAGCTATAGATGCCATGTCCCCATATTCTTCTAAGGATTTTAACCCAATTCCTAGATATCTCTTATAATCCTTCTCTGTTCAGTTCCTCTTCTTCTTACCTGATCTTTCATATTGCCCTTACATTTATTATCCTTAATGCGGGCAGACAGATACATATGTGTGCTGTTAGATTCTTGGGGGAGGTGTTTTATAATAAGCTTAATGTTCATCTATTCACATATCTATCAGATATGCCTATGGAATTGTTATAATCCCATTTTTTTAAAAGATTTTATTTATTTATTCGACAGAGATAGAGAAATCCAGCGAGAGAGGGAACAAAAGCAGGGGGAGTGGGAGAGGAAGAAGCAGGCTCACAGCGGAAGAGCCTGATGTGGGGCTTGATCCAATAACGCCGGGATCACACCCTGAGTCAAAGGCAAACACTTAACCACTGTGCCACTCAGGCGCCCCTGTTATAATCCCATTTGCTATCCTACACCCCCAAGAGGGCATCTAAAGGATGAATTCACTCAAGGAGATAATAAAAATGTTTTCCTTTCAAGTAAGAAAAACAAATCAAAATTAATTCATAAGAAAAACTATTAAAGGAAATGAAAATACACTACTCCTTTCATTAAGAGCAACATCTGCTTTTGTATTATTTAAGATTTGGAAGAAATTGCTTTATGGATTGTTTTGATGAAAACATAAGTTTTACCAAGAAGCCAGAAGAACTAAAAAGAAACTCCTGAAAACGCTACTGTATCTTCTCTCAAACCCAGGACTCTGGTCATGAAAGAAATGGAGCAGGAAAAAAAAGAAATAAGAATGTGCAGAAAAATTTACCTTAACAAGTCAACAAACTTGCTTTTACTGTAAATATAATTCTGGACTACTGAGACATAATACCAAGTGGAAAGAATATCACTGAGGATTGCAAATAAACATTTTTCTAAAGGTTAGGAAAATTCTTTCTTCATTGTACCACTGTCCAAATATGTGAAACTGAATAAAATGCTTCACCTGTCTATCTCACGGATTTTATTTCAATAACCCAAAGCATCAAGTAAATCTGTTATTTGATTCTCAAACTGTTTCCTGACTATGTATAGTGGTTACTTGAAGTTGTTCTAAGGGCCTCAGCCTAAGGGTATTGGGAAATTGAAGGAACAGAGAAATATACTGTAGCCTCTGCCTTCTGCTTTTTCATATAGAACAGTACTTTTTAAGCTTTGAATTGTTTTTTTAATATATTGGGTTTCTGTGTTAGATGTCACTTGCAGAAAGTTTCCCTGACTTTAAAAACAAGTAGTTCAGAAAAAAAGTGAACTGACTGTTCTCTAAAATTCAATGGCACTCTCACTAAGAAATTCATGTTTATTTTTCTTGTTTTTAATCTATTGTACAAAAAAGGATTTCAAGAAACTGGTAGTGGAATTCTTGGTGATATTTGACAATGAACAATATGATGTTTTCTCAATTACAGATATCTGCTTAGGTAGCGTTTAATTATTCATTTCTTTTTTCTTTTTTTTTTTAAATGATTTTTTATTATATTATGTTAGTCACCATACAGTACACCCCCGGATTCCGATGTAAAGTTCGATGCTCCATTAGTTGCATATAACACCCAGTGTACCTTGCAATACATGCCCTCCTTACCACCCATCACCAGTCTATCCCATTCCCCCACCCCCCTCCCCTCTGAAGACCTCAGTTTGTTTCTCATTTCTATTGAAAAGATCTTGTTTTCACATCAGTGAAACACTGAGACCATGTGGTTAACTCAGAGAGTCCAATGAATCAGCTCTATTTTTCTTTAACTGGAAAAGAATCCCTTTGTAATGCAAGGGGTGCAATTTCAGTTAAATTATTTAATAAAATGATTTCCCAGTACCGATATGAATATGAAAGTTCAAATTTATGCACATTTATGTTATAATAATTCATGTTATCAAATTGATTTAATTTAGCAAGCGGCTTATATCCCTTGTAAAAAAGAGTATATTTCATATGTGTGAATTTGCATTCATGTAATTATATACAGATTGCAAATTAGGAAGAAGTGCATTTCCTGACAAGGCGAAAATTGACACCTTTAAAAGAAGATTGGTATTAAGCCAAATTTTTGGTTTTGTTTTCTAATTATTTGATCTTCTCAGGTTTCTTTTCTCTTTTTTCCTGATCATTTGAAGTGCCGTTTCTTGCTTAATGTGAACAAATTAGTGAAGGGTTTATGAGCTGTCACAAAATGAATATACCTATGTACCTACTTCGCAGATTAAGAATAAATATTAATCATATTTCAGAATCTACCTTTCATGCTCCTTTTCATTCATTAACTTCTCCTTAGTTGACAAAAGAAAAATAAGCATCATGATTTTTAGCATTACAGATGAGGTTGCCTGTAATTTATGTAAATTAATCAATTCAGTATTCATTCTTTGGTGACTGATTTCTCTCAATCAACTTTATGTTTGTGAAATTTATCTGTGCAGTTGTGTGTAGCACAGATTAGTTTCGCTTCTTTCCTATGCAGCACCGTACAATGAACATACTGCTATGATGGAAATATTCTATGTCTGGCAATGGTTGTGTTAGGCAGCACCATTATAGCATATATTATTTTAATACTTCAATTCATTCTATTGTTGAAGAACATTAGATTTTTTTCTAAGTGGGCTATTATGAATAGCGGTGCTAGATATATTTGTGCACACATCTATTGGTGCATGTATGTACTCATTTTTGTTATTTGCATATCTATATCACCTGTATTTATATACTATATATCTCTATCTCTATATCTGTCTTTAAGACAATGTGTATGCTCCAATGAAATAGACAATGTTAAAGATTTTTCCAAAAGTGTTTTTAATAATTTACGTACACCAAGAGTCATGAGAATTCTTACTGCCCCATGTGTATTTCAAGCCTCAGCATTATTATTTAGTTTTGTTTTATTTTCAATTTTACCTATCCAGGGGAGATGAAATGACATCATATTGCGATATGTCTTGTGTTTTCTTGACCATTATTGAGGTTGAATAGCTATTACAGTCTTATTGAACAGCTGGATATTTTGTAAAAGACTTAAAAAATTGTATCTTTTTCAATATGATTTTCTTAACTTGCAAAAGTTAGATTATTCTGGCTTAGAGTCTATGGTATCATTTGGCATGAATCTGCTACTACTCTGTAGCTTTCTTTTCCTCTTACAAAGGGGTCTTTTGATGAACAAATTTATTTAATTTTAATGAAGTTCAGTTATAAATATTTTTCCTTGAAATTAATGCGTTTTGAGTTATTTGTTAAAAAAAAATCCAAATATCAAGCCTTGAAACCATTCTCCCAGGTTTTCTTCTAGAAGATTTATAATTTCATCATCAACATTCAAATCTATAATTACCTTGGGATTGATTTTCAAGAATAAAGTGAGATAGGAGTCAAGTTTTTTCCCATAAGAATACTAAAAAGATTAAGCTCATTTTTCCTAAAATAAATGTCCACATGCTTGAGGGTTTGTTTGTTTTTTGTTTTGTACTGACTATTTTGTTCAATTGTTTTGTTTATCCTTGCACTTTGCTTCTACTGGTAGGCTTTGTTACCATTTTAATTTTTACCCATTGATAACATATATAACACATAGATTTTATTATTTATTTTATGCAGCCATATAACTGAACATTATTGGTTTTTTTTATTTTACTCAATGGTTAGGATTCTTAGGAGAATGGTGCCATCTACAATAGTGATAGTGATATTCATGACCGTGTGTGTGTGTATGTATGTACGTGTTACTACTTTGGCTAGATAATTCAAATCAATATTATTACCAATAGTTATGGTACACAAGCATGCCTTTTTCATTACCTTGAATATAGATGTTGATATTGTTTTGCTTATGTACGATACTGAGTTTTCAATTGATATAGAAATTTGTTTTGTTGTCAAGAAAGGTCAATTCTAGTTCTAGGAAATAATGAACTTGAAAACAAACAAATTAGTAGTGAACACATTACTTCTAAGGGGCAAGACTAAGGAGAGGATTCACCAACAATCTTACTACGAATTTTACAGCACTTAATTTTGTTAATATTACTAATTTTCTTGCTACTCTTAAAATCGTACTGCATTTAAAAAGCATGTAATTCACTTTTTCATAGATATAAAATGATTTATTTTATTCAATGACAAAATTAGATGTTTAAATGGTATTTGAGGGGCGCCTGGGTGGCACAGCGGTTAAGCATCTGTCTTCGGCTCATGGTGTGATCCCAGCGTTCTGGGATCGAGCCCCACATGAGGCTTCTCTGCTGGGAGCCTGCTTCTTCCTCTCCCACTCCCCCTGCTTGTGTTCCCTCTCTCACTGGCTGTCTCTATCTCTGTCAAATAAATAAATAAAATCTTTAAAAAAAATAAATGGTATTTGATGTATTTGTATTTATGTATTCATTGTTGTTGCTGCATCCATTCCCTGTAAAATGTATTATCTTGGACTAGTCACCATGACTAAATTGATAAAATATATTTAGAGCACATACATAATTGGATCCCTAAATATATTTTATTAAAAATTTTAAATCCAATAAAATAGTTGTGCAAATTAAATATGACTACCAGCTTAACTGAATGACCATTGAAAGAAAACAGGCAATGGGACATAAATACCTGTTTTAGATATAATAGTCTGTGGAACTGGAAAAGTGGGAACATACCCTAATATTTTGGAAGGCAGGGCCAGTGAATGGACAGAGCATTAGTCTCGGCTATGTTTTAGGGTCACTGGAGTTGGCAATTCCTTCAGTTAAAATATATTAAAAATACACTTACTGAATTTCCTGCAACAAAAGCTAATTAAATAGAACTACTTTCCTTTTAAAAGTTTATTGCATTGAGACAGCTTAAATAGGTAGCCATATGTGATTGTGTTGGAGACTGGATGTAAAATGCCTTAAATCCCTCCATTGACAAGCTGCCTTACCTTGGAAGGTCACTTACTTTCTCTACAAATTAATTCTGTTATGTGTGTAAAGGATAACATATCAGTAATTTGTGTAGCATTTTATGAGGATTAAATGATACAGTCCTGGTAAAATTCACAGTGTATTGCCTGCTGCATAGTATCAGCTCAGTAAATGTTAGCTATTATTATCTTTGTGTGATTCCTGTTGGGTTGTTGTCCTTTAATTTGAAGCCATTCAAATTAGCAGCCATTAGAAAGGATTAAAAGGACATTAGAATTCTAACACAGGTGGATTATTTCACAGAGTGTTTTACACACCAGCCAAAATGTGAGTTAGTTTTGAATTCCCTTACCTCTAGTTTGCTAACACTGCATGTAGTTAACATAGTTCGATGCCAAATTATGGCATGGGAAAGAAAGCAAATAATATTTAAATTATTCAAATTTTTGAGTAAGCTGGCAATAATAATTCATTCTAAATTCCTGATCAGTAACTGGAAAAGAAAGGGACAGAAATGTAACAGTCACTGAATATTTTACAATTCATTTACATAAATATTGATGAAATAAATGATATTTTTTTAAAAGCCCAGAACTCTAGATCTAATAAAATATGCCACTCTCGTTATTATCAGTAGAACAGGTTCTAAAAATATTGGCAGATCTATATAGCTGGGCTAGTAGGATTCAGTCATTCATTCTTACGCTTACATAAATATAACAAAGATGGAAATACATATTTGTGGATACGCTAAAGTGTGTTTTTAAAGCATATATTGAGAAAAGGAATAATTTCTTGCACAATGGCAAAAACACACACAAAAAACCTATATGCTCACATCACATACCTATGCAATTTATTATAAGCACATGAAAATTAGATTAAATTCAACTTCAAAATCCTAACACTAATTCTGTTGTGATTGCATGTAGTGGGAATAGTATACTGACAAAGGCTCACAAGGAACTGTGAATTTTAGAATCACCACAAGTAGCCTCTGCTACACGACTGAATAAGTGACTGCAGGAAGAATCTGGTAACTAGAGCAAGACCATTACTAACTTTGTGTGAAATTACAGAGTTAAAATTGAGGAAATTATCAAACTGTACTTTATTTGTCATTTGATTTAAGCAGGTAGGTTTGGCCAGTAATGGGTATTAAAGAGGGCACGTGTTACACGGAGTACTGGGTGTTATACGCAAACAATGAATCATGGAACGCTACATCAAAAACTAAGGATGTATGGTATGGTGACTACATAACATAATAAAAAATTTAAAAAAAAACAGGTTTGGTGTCTGCAAACATCTTTACAGTTATTTTTTTATTTTTATTTTTTTTTTAAGATTTTTTAAAAATTTATTTATGTGACAGAAAGCCAGCGAGAGAGGAACACAGCAGGGGGAGCGGGAGAGGAAGCAGCAGGTTCCCAGCGGAGGAGCCCGATGTGGGACTCGATCCCGGGACGCCGGGATCACGCCCTGAGCCAAAGGCAGACGCTTAACGACTGCGCTACCCAGGCGCACCTACAGTTATTTTTTTTAAACTGATACTTGATAAGCTACTTTTGAGTTCAAGATGGATTAGAAAACTTAAATTAAAAAAATGAAGAAGTTAAAGCAAAATGAAAAGTAAATGAACACAGAAGTTGCTGTCGTTTATCATACCTTAATAGAAAAATTCTCTCTCCTGCAGAATTTAGTGGTCCATCATCTTCAGTGATCACCTTTGTAGTTGGAATGCTGGGAGCCGCTTCATTTCAGAATGGTCACATCAATCACTTCTTAAAGATTTCTAGTCAGTGGAGTTAATAAGAATTGTGCACATCACTTTATGATTTAGGAGAGGTGAAAGCAACTTCTGATAATATGGCAGTCAGAGACATTATGGGTGAATCACTGTTTTGAGGAAATTTTCAGGAAAAGTTACAAAAAATGTCTTGATAACTGCAGACTGACATATTAGTTACTGCAGCGGGATAGAAACTATCGCAAATGAGTTAAGTGCGTTTGAGTAAAGCCCCCATCAAGAAAAGTTGAACTGTTTAGAGTATGTATAAGTTTGCTGAATAAAGGCATTTGGCCATTTCAATCAGTTTCTTTATTTTAAAATAACCTGCCTAATATGTACTTTACATATTGGAATATAAACAAAAATATAGAGTGTTTTGTAGAGACTAAAATAAGTAGACTTACTCAAATTTAAACTGTATAACGTTATCCTATATCTGTATACAATTCTAGTGCAATATTGTTTTCATAGAGGTCCAGCCAGCAGAGCTTAAAGCAAGCATGATGAAAGTAAGAGAGTTCTAGGAAAGAAAAAGGAGGTGATAATAAGCTTTAACAATTGTTTATATCAGAAATTGGGTTATTATTTCCTTATCTCTGAATTTTAAGAGTTCTTTATATATATTCTGAGTGTAAGTCCTTTATCCTAAGTGTGTTTTACAAATATTAACTCCAATCCATTGCTTTTATTTCCATTTTTAACTTGTCTTTCACATAACAAAATTTTTAATTTTGATAAAATCCAATTTACCTTTTTTTCTTTTATCAAGTGTGTTTTCGTGTCATAACGTAAAAATTTATTGGGGCACCTGAGTGGCTCAGTTGGTTGAGCACCTCACTCTTGGTTCAGCTGAGGTCATGATCTCAAGGTGGTGAGACTGAACCTCACATTGGGTTCTGCGTTTAGCATGGAGTCTGTTTGAGAGTCTCTCTCCCTCTCCCCTTTGCCCCATTTGCTCACTGTCTCTGAAATAAATAAATAAATAGTCTTTCCAAAAGTTTTATTGTGAAACCCAAGATCATGCTAGTTTTCTCTTATGTTTTCTTTTTTTTTTAATAAATTTTATGGGGTTTTTTTTTTTGTTTTACATTTGTGTTTTTGCCTATTTTAAGTTAGTTTTTGTATAATTTGCCATGTATGTGTCAGGATTCATATTTTGCAGGCAGGCATCCAGTTATTCCTGCATAATTTATCAAAAGTCTGTTCATTCTCCATTGAATTGCCTTTGTACCTTTTTCTAATGCGAATTGACTATATCATTGGCTATATGAGCCTATTTCTGGGCTCTTTATTTTCTCTGATAGCTAATGATTTTGCTTGCATTTTATACATTTCTGAACTATTTGGAAATATTCATTTGTTAAGTACCAGTGCAACTCTTTTGCCCATTTGTTGATTAGATGATATTATGCTTTTTAAATGTATTTTCCTTAATTTTATGAAATTCTAGGAATCTTATTTTCAGATAAATATCTATTCTTTTTATCAAATATATGTTAACTCTGATTTTTATTAATGTATATTTATAAATCGAATATACTATCTTCTTTCGGTTTTGTCTAGTTTGTTTATTTTACTTTAATCTTTACTTTTTTGATATAAATGATATGTTATTTTCACTGTTGTTGTACTCTGGCTTTTTCTTTGGTTATAGTTTCTTTTTCCTTATATCTCCACCAAGTTTCTATACTGCCACTAAGTATTCACAGGTTTGATCTGTATTCCCTGACCTCTTCATCCAGCATATTCTGTTTTAATTTCCATTACTCCTCTCCCAGTTTTCTTAAAATGCTGGCAGATTCTCAAAATTGTTTTTATATCACTGATTCATGCAGAATTTTTTCTGCTTTCGAAGTTTTAGTTTGCTCAAAACGTATCTTTATCTGTGTCTCAATACATATAGTCTCTTTGGAACACATATTATTTCTCCTTAGGCTTAATTATTTTGTTTCCAGAGATTCATACCTTTTAAAAATGTATTGACAGCTAAAATCTGGTATACAATCTACCTTACTCTGTATTTTCATAATGTATTGTGCAGCAGTTAGTAGTGAAGGTAGCACATTTTACTATAATTACAGGTTTATATGTCTTTCTTCCCCCACTCCCTTGTAAGATTTCTAAGGGCAGAAACTATGTCTTATCTTTCTAACTCCAGAATATAGGAGAGGTTTTGTCATAGAATTTCTTATATAACTAGTTATCTCTACGTATCTATGTATCTATCTATTATCTATCTATCTATCTATCTATCTATCTATCTATCTATCATCTATCATCAATCATCTATCTACAGAGAGAAGCATTTGTTTACTAATGCATTTTCTTCATGATTTTTTCCCATTCCCTCCACTACTCATTTACAGCAGATTATTTTCAGAGGAACCCATGTTGTTACTTTTCCTTCTCTTTAAAAAAAATAATAAAGAGAGAACTTTCCATCTGAAGTGTTCCCAGTAATCAGGGTACATTTATTACACGTAGCCCCCCTCACTTGGTTATTAACAGAGTAGATTCATGTGTGCTTCCCCTTAGACATATGTCCATTTTATTTCCTGAGTCAGTATCTCAATATTGTGCTAAGCAAAATGTGTACCACCCTGATATAAGACAACCTAAACATTCTGCAGTTTTTGTGTTTCCTGCAATTCATTTGACACAGTCAATCTTTTGTACCTGATGGTGTTTGTCTGCTCTTGGCCATAGCAAAAACATTGTAGATACTGAAAAGCCAATTTATTTTTGCATCTTGATTGTGATATATCAAGCCATTTTTGTAGCATTAAAATGGGAAATTTAGCAGACTGTTAATAGCATATTTTGAAGAACATTCCCAACTGGGCAAATGTTTTCCTTCTGCTTACCTAAGACCTTGAAGTCCTGACTTAGGTAAACTTTCTTTGGTATGAATAAAGACCATGAAGGGCAACCAACATTGCCTTTTGATCTTCCAGATATATGTCCTAAGAGGGCATAAATCCTTTGGAATTTGGGTTTTGAATAGTTTTGAAAAATTGGAGGAAAAATTCAGCACATTAAAAGAGTTTTCCCTAATATTTCATGTCTTTAAAATCATATATCACTTATTCAGCATCACTGGCTGTAAACCTTCTCACAACCACCGAAATACCAATAAGCTATAGAATGTACTTGATTGTTTAAAGACAGTGCCCCCTTCCCAAGTATATCTATCTTGATTCGCTTGGAGGTAGCTTAGATTTTCATTAGAGCGACAAGTCATCATGAAATAAAATCATTTACTAATCAACTGAGTCATTATAAAACTAGTTGATATTTATTACATTTATTCCAGCCCGCTATTTCAAATTATTGTCCTTATTTTCTAATTATCAACACCAATGACTACAATGCGATGAAATAACACAATTCATGAAATGCAATTGTAAGATTCATAGAAGATGTAGGATATATGAAACGTCAGAAGATTATCAAGTCTCACACAACGACAGTGACACGTGAGGATCTGGCAGCATTTGACTAGTTACTAAAAGAAGGAAAACATGGAAATGCATATGATTTTACGTCTTCACTAGAGAATGAGTTAAATGCCAAGAGAGATCAATGAAACTCTGAAATAACTTTTAAGAAATGACACACTTTAAGGTTAGTGCAAAAGACAAATATGATATAAATGTTTTCATGTGGTTTTTTTAAAAAAGAAAATCAATATTTGTATATAATTTCTTCAGGAAACATATGGAATAATAATATAATTTCCTTACACACAACATGAGAGAAAATGTTTTGAGGTGTATTTTTCAAAATAAGGAGATATAATCTCCATAAAAATAAAAGTTTCCTCTTTTTAATGAATTCACTTAAGAGGTATCTGTTTGGCATGGAAAATAGCAACAACTTCCAAATTAATCTCTCTGCTTCTACTTTTGCCTATTTAAATTACAGTGTCTACCCATCAGCTAATAATACTTTTAAAACTGATGTAAGATTATGTGACTTTTATACATGAAGACTTCCAGGGGTTTATAATCTCACTCAAAATAAAATGTAAAGTCCCATTATGCTCTATAAGTCCTTACATGCTAAGCTACCTTCACACACCTAAAAACAGCTCCAACCTCACCACCTTCACTTTCTTCTTTGTTCACACACCTCTTCCAACCCTGGATTCTTTGGTACTTCTTGAACCATCCAAGTATAACCACATGCTTTAGCTCTTCCTATGTCTCTTCTTGGAATGCTCTCTCTCCTGATCTATATCACTTGTTGCTTCATTTTATTTATGTGTTTATTCAAATGTCTCCTTATCTAAGATGACTTTATTGATTATTTGACTCAAATAACCCTTCCCACAAATGATCTGTCCCATGATCGTACTTCATTTTCTTTATCATCACTGACAGGGCATATATTAATTTACTTATTTTGGGTTTTTTTTTTTCTGAGGTTGGGGACTTTCTTTTGTTTACCACTATTTATCTCACACCTAACATTTAGTAGATAATCAATAACCATTTAACTTCCAAATAGAAGAATATTAATGGCCATAAATGAGATGGGGTAGGCAGGCAGCTTAAAGTTACTAGGCACCAGCAGTCAAGAAATAAGTGTTCTCTACTTAACATGTCTGACTACTGTGGGGAATGTCTGTAACTGAGAACAAACCTAAAAATCCACAAAGCTCTTTATACATGTTTAGCCCCTGTAGGAAATATTTACTGTGGATCTTATAATGAATATAGTATTTACACGCTTCCCTTAGAACTATGACATAATCGTGATACTGGTAATGATAAAAGTAGTATTAGTAATAAAGCAAACATAGATACAATTTATTGAATATTGGCATAAACCAAATAGTGATCTGAGCACATTACATATATTATCTTGTCATACAACACCCTCTTTAAAAAGCACTCTAATTATCCATTGTCAAGATGAATAAACTGATTTCAGGAAATCTAGAAATGTGCTCAAAACTGTGTTCTATGTGACAGAAAATCCAGAAATAAGCCCAAGTCTACTTTACTCTAAAATCTTAACAAAACCATTTCCATCAAGATGTTTCCTAAATGAGCCTCCATGTGTAATAGCCTGTCGTGATGATGAGTGCGGTTCCACCCTCCACCCTCACAGACAGAGAAATAATATGACTCCCCAAAAATAATAGCTAATATTTTTAAGCACTTCCTTGCCAGATCTCATTCTAAGGATCTTTTCACTTATTAACTGTTCAACAAAAAATATGTGGTATGGAAAGATTACTACGCCCGCTTGCACATGAGGAATACAGGACATTAAGTTATTTACTCCTCTCCAAATTGTAGTGCTCAGAAGTGCAAAATAACTCCTTGTACCCTCACTCCGTAATTGTTTTGTACGGAGACAAACAAAAGCCTGTAATACCCTAGGAAGGTCACAGCAGGTGCCTGGCAGAGTTTCTTCATTCAGTGTTTGACAGGTGTGTGCCTTTATGGACTGAGCCAGCTTTTAGAGAGAGTGGTCCAAGTGAAGTTGTTTCTGTAGACATCAAGAATCACTCCTGCACCAGCACTTAGAACCAATCGTGCTGGGAACTTTTCTCAACTTCATAGCAATGTCTAGTAGGCCAAAAATGACTCATAACTCCCTCTGGATAGATATGTTAAACATGATTGCCAGATATTGCCAGATTTCTCTGACATGTTGTTTGTACAGATTTTCTTTGACTAACTCACTCATAATTTATCAGTTCATTGTCCCACTTTCATCTATCATTGCTAAAGAATCCAGCAAGCCTCAGACTATTTCCATTTGCCTCTGTGATTTTTTACTTACGAAGGTATAGTTTTCCACTTTTTATTCAAAGTACATCATGAAAAGCAAAAACAAAACCAAAGTACATCATGATGGTTTATTAAGCCAGAGATTAAATTATTAGCAAATTAAAAGCTGCTTTATTTCATAAGTCTCCATGAAGGAGAAAGTGGTCATTTGTGGTAGTAAACTCTTTCATAATTCCTGCAAACTACATGCACACACACACACACACACACACACACACACACACAGTGTGCATGCTTCTAAATGTTTACCAACCAACTCTTCCAAAACAAAAGATGTGATTTGTAGTCTTTGCCAGTTTTCATGATGTAAAAACTCCTGCCATGGCATATTCCAAGCTTCTGTTAATTTTCTAGGGTTGTCATGACAAAGTACCACAGACTAGGTAGTTTAAACAGACAGCAGTTATTGGGACACACTTCTGGAGGATAGAAGTCTAAAATCAAGGTGTCTGTAGGGTTGGTTCTTTTTGAGGGCTGTGAGGGAAGCCTCTAGGCCAGGCCTCTCTTCCTGGCTTGTAGATGGCTGTCTTTTCCAAATCTCTTCATATCATCTTCCTTCTGTACATATCTCTGTGTTCACATTTCTCCTTTTTGTAGACACTGATCTATTGGATTAGAGACCACCTTAATGATCTCATTTTAACTTGATCACTTCTGTATCTATCACTAAATGCTGATCCTATCACTAATACAGTTTTAGGCACATTTTGCGATACGTGGTATTAGGACTTCAACACATGAATTTGGGGTGGACACAACCCAACCCATAACACTACCTATGTGTTATTAATGAACACAGAGTTAGGAAGAGACTAACAGTAGTGCAACATTATATGGTTTTTCCACCATACGGATATTGTAGACCAAAATAATCTCAAAAGAATAGATAATAGTAAAATTTCACAAAATAATTAGAAAGCGATGGCTTGTATTTTACCTTTTAAAACTATATTTTATTTTGTTTACCACCTAACTAACTAATTTGTCATTTAAAAATAGGCTCTTGAACAACAACAAAACAAAAAAAATAAAAATACGTTCTTGATAGCCAAGGTGAGCCAGTTCCAGTAAAAATTATATATAATCTCTCAATGTTTAATGCAAACACAAGTTCTAGACTTTTATGTCCATTTAATTCCTACCTCTTTCAGATCACTTCTTTAATAAACCCGAAAAAAACTTCATCCCTCTATCTTCCACTTAATTTTGCTCTGAACCTAAAACTGTTCTAAAAAATAAAATCCATTAAAAATTACAATGTTCTTATGCATTTAGATGTTGATGAATAATTTGCCTATATAGTGAAGGTAATTTTTAGTTTATGTTTAATTTGAATCAATATCTTTATATATAAAGGTTACCCCACCTGTTAGCAACTAGTGAACATATCTATACCCCACTGAATTTGTCTCTTAAATTAAACAAGACTAATATAACAGGTACATGATGAACAATTTTTAAATTCTAATATTTTTGAAAACACATTTCTGTATTATAGTAATTCTTACCTTTATAAATGTGTTAAAATATAATAAAAGTTAGGGATAATATCTGAATAAAGATTCATATTTTCATACTTACTCATACATGCTTATAATTTTTAAAAGTTTATAGATAATTCAAAGCCAATTGAAAGGAGAGAGGCATAGAAACATTTTAAAACTATTTAATTTAATACAAACAGAAAATAGTAGCTTTTCTAATAATATTTTCCTTGGAAAGTCACACTTACAGATTCAACTTTCAGTGGAAAAAAACCAGTTGTTAAATTTTATATTTATAGGAGATTATTAGAACATAACTAAAATTCACATAGTTTAAATGGCCATTTGCTATATGAATTATAATTAGATTTATACTTTTATATCAGAGAGTACAATGATAATGTTATTTCTTTAAAACTCAATAGCACTAAAACTTTGGGTGTTGATTAAAAATGAAGAGTATTATTATTTTTTGGCTACAAAGACTTCGATAAATATTGCAAATGCAGATTCTATGTGTGACTTCATACAATAATAAATTATAAAAATTGAGTGATTCAAATATTTTTTCTGTTAACATAAAGTAAATAGGTAGCCATTTTTAATTCATGAACTTATTGTTTGTATGTTGTGAATATTAACCTTTAGTTGTAAGATATAAATGATATGATTAATGGTCTATTTAGAATAAATAAATATGCACTTATGTCCCTTTCCACCACATCATCATTGAAATTTTAGATTCTCTTCTTTCTAATTTTCATAGTATATTTCCATGTGATATCTTTTCTTTTCCATAATGACTCTCAGCCACCTAGCATTAACTGTACTACAACTACCACTTGAACTATTGAAAAACTCTCTTTTTTTTTTTTTTTTAAAGATTTTATTTATTTATTTGACAGAGATAGAAACAGCCAGCGAGAGAGGGAACACAAGCAGGGGGAGTGGGAGAGGAAGAAGCAGGCTCACAGCAGAGGAGCCTGATGTGGGGCTCGATCCCATAACGCTGGGATCACGCCCTGAGCTGAAGGCAGACGCTTAACCGCTGTGCCACCCAGGCGCCCCTGAAAAACTCTCTTAACAGAAGTAATTGTCTCATGCATGTCTTGCTCCAATGCACCATAAAAAACACTTTCAAATTAATCTTACTAAATTGCATATATGACTATATAATTTTCCTACTCAAAAAGTCATCAATGGACTCCCAATTGCCTCTTTGGTAAAAGCCCTGAATGAACTGTTCAAACCACAGCTAAAATATTCCACAAAAATAGCTGTACAGACATTTTTTTCAACAACAATTTACTAAAAGCATATTTTACGACACCCGGTATTACTCTCTTCAGAATACAAAAGGTGAGCAAAACAAGATCTCATTTCAAAGAGGACACAGTCTAATGATAAACACAGCAAAATAAGTCAACACAAATCAGTATGATAAAGAGGAGTGTAGCGTTCTAGCAGAATAAATATAAAAATAATAACCTACCTGGAAGCTTAAAGAAAATACTCATATGGAAACCAGTATCCCATAGAATTTATTCTCCCCAGTGTGTTGAGGATAACCAGAATGCCTTCCTGGGCTGAGGTAGTTTTATTGATTACTTCAGTTAAAGTCAAGGATGAATTTTATATTGCCTTTTCTAATTCGATGACTTCCATCATAGGGAGAAATTTCCAGAGTGTGACTTCAATAACTGTGAAATATACCTCCTGGAAACTACCCCAAGAAACCAGAGGATGTTCAGAAGAGGTGAATATATTTTGACTACATTTTGTATGTGGGATGTGTTGTGAAACTTTGGCAGCCTGAGGTAGATGGTGTTAGGCTGAATAGTTTTTTTCTCTTTTTTTGTGGGGCAGAAAGCCTGAGTCCTGATGGAGAGGCAAGGAGAAGATGGTCTGCCATGCACAGAGTCAGAGCTGGCTCACAGAAGGGAGGAAACAGGCCTCAGGAGCAGCTGCTGAGACTCACCCTTCCCAGAAGCCCGATTTCATTGATCTCCGGAGTACTTCGGGAGCCAGTTGGGGAGACCTGGGATGAGAAACACCTAGATGGCCCATGAACTAGACGCCCCTTGTCCCAGATGCAGCTGGCTGTAAGGAGCCTAGCTAACGTCACCTATCAAACAAGACCCAATCCTTCCCTTGCCCCCCCCACCTCACTGACCCCCTACCCCTAACCCTCCCCGCTCCCTGCCCGCCAGACCTCACAAGCTAGAGTGAGCTGCGCATGCTCAGGCCACAAATATCTAGCCTTCCAGGAGGCGCAAAGCCGGGGACAGCAACATGGGCTTCAATGCAGAATCCTAGGGCCTAACCAGAAATCTGCCAAGGTCCAAATGTATATCTGTAATTGTTATCTGACATGGCAAAAAAAATGACTTTACAGACGTGATTAAATTAGGGATCTTGAGATGCAGAAATTGTCCTGAGTTTTCCAGGTAGATCTAATTTTGGTTAAAAGCATCCTTATAGGAGGGATCCAGAGGAAGGTTCTACTACAGAAGACAAGTTCTATACTATGCTGCTAGCTTTGAAGTTGGAGGAAGTGACCAGGAGCCCAGAAATCAATACAAGGAATAGGACTTTAGAACCTTGGAAAGGCAAATGCACACACTCTCCTCTAGATCCTTTGCAGGGAATGTGGCCTTGCTGACACCTGATTTTGGACTTTTGACCTCTAGAATTTCAAGTAAATAAATCCATGTGTGTTTCAAGCCATCCAGTTTTCAGCAATTGGTTTCAGCAGCTATAGGAATATTATAGTGTGGTGCAGAAATTGGAGTCATCCTCTGCTGTTTCAGTTAAATTGCATGGTAAGGTTAAGGGGGGTGCAGTTTGACTCATGGTCACAGTTGTGTTCTTGAGTTTGAATGAGCTGTATCTAGGCATTTTCTTTTCATGCAAGAGGATGAAGAGCTGACTCAGCTTCCTATCTCCATACTTCTCAGGGTCTAATGTGCTTTCTTTCCAAGTGTCAGGGCTTTTGCTCTCCAAAATTGCTACAAAACTTGCACGTCCCATTTTAGTAGCCAGATACTAGCTTTCTTCTAATCATCTTTAACTCACACCCATACGTTTTCCTGCAAGAGTCAAATACCAAAGAGGCAAAGATATTTCTTAACAAAATTCACCAAGATCTTTTATGTACTGAAATTTGGTCCACATGAACCACTACAGGGGAACTCAGCAGCAAGCAGTGAACTCAACCAAATGGTCATTATCCCTACAAACTAGAACTAGAGTATCACAAAGAAAACCATAGTTTTCTCATTGCAGTTCATTGGTTGGTACATAATGTCCATTTTCCTTTTTTGATTACTTGATTAAAATAGTGATTGTCATGTTTATTTATTATAAGACTTTCCAATAGACTTTGCTAGTTAATTACTTATTTACTTATTTATTTATTTATTTATTTAATTCAATTATGGGTTTTGAACTCTGGGATGCTTAACCAACTAAGCCACCCAGGTGCCCCTAAATAGACTTTATGTTTAGAAGAGTTTTAGGTTCACAGCAAAATTATATATAAAGTACAGAGTTCCCATAAATGTATGCCTCCATGTATCCAATCTCCCCACTCTCAACGTTCCACACCAGAATGGTACATTTGTTACAACTGATAAAATTACTGGTACATCCTTATCAACCAAGGTCCGTAGTTTACATTAGGGTTCATTCTCCGTGGACTGGGTTTTGTCAAATGCATAATATCATGTACCCACTGTTATAGTATGATATAGGATAATTTCATTACTCTAAAAATTTTCTGTTCTCAGCCTGTTCGTCTCTCCCTTCCATGAACTCCTGGCAACTACTGATCTTTTTAGTGTCTCTTTGGTTTTGCCTTTTCCAAGATGTCATATAGTCAGAATCATGTAGTAGATAGCCTTTTGTTTTCTCTCACTTAGTAAAATGTGTTTCAGGTTCCCCAATATCTTTTCATGGCTTGATGACTCATTTCTTTTTAACACTGAGTAATATTTCATTTTCTGAATGTACCATGGTTTATCAATTAACTTGGTGAAGGACATTTTGTTTGCTTAGAAGTTTAGGCAATTATGAGCAAAGCTGCCATAAATATGTTGTGAAGGTTTCAGTTTGGGCATAAGTTTTCAACTCCTGTGGGTAAATATCAAGGAGCAAGATTGCTGAATCAAATGGTAAAACTATGTTTACCTTTGTAAGAAACTGTCAAGTTGTCTTGCAAAGTGGTTGTACCATTTTGCATTCTCGCAAGAATGGGTGAAAGTTTCTATAACTTCACATCTTCACCAGGATTTGATACTGTCACTGTTTCAGATTTCTGCCCTTCTAAAAGGTTCGTAGTGGTATCACATTGTTCTTTTAATTTACAAATCCCTACTGTTATACACGTTGACTAACTTCATATGACTATTTGCTGTCTGTATATTTTCTGTGGTGAGTTGTCTGTTCAGGTCTTTGGTCCATTTATTGATTGGTTTGTTTATTTTCTTATTGTTAAGGTTTAAATGTTCTTTTTCTATTTTGGATGTCAGTCTTTAATCGGATATATCTTCTGCAAACATTTTTACCCCAAATTGTAGCTTGCCTTTTCATTTTCTTGACAGTATATTTCACAGAACAGGTTTTTTTTTTAACTTTATTTTAATGAAGTCCAGCTTATCAATGATTTCTTTCATGGATCATGCCTTTGATGTGGTATCTAAAATGGCATCAACTATATCTAAGGTCATCTGGATATTCCTGTGTATCTTCTAGTAGTTTTAAAGTTTTGCAGTTTACATTGAGGTTTATAATCTATTTTGAGTTAATTTTTGTGAAGGATATAGGGTCTGTGTCTAGATCCCTCCCTTTTCTTGCATGTGAACATCTAGTTTATCAGGCACCACTTATTGAAAAGTCTATCTTCTCTTCATGATATTGGCTTTGCTTCTTTGTCAACAATCAGTTGTCTGTAAAAGTGGGTCTACTCCTGGGCTCATTCTGCTCCCTTGATTTTTGTGGGGAGAGTATTATTTCACCAATACCACACTGTCTAGACTACTGCAGCTTTTCCTTTAAGTCTTGTAGTGGAATGGTGTCAGTTGTCTGATTTTGTTATTCTCTTTCTATATTAGCCATTCTGGGTCTTTGCCTCTCCATATAAATTTTAGAATCGGTTTATTGATATTCATAAAGTAACTAGTTAAAACTTTAATTGAGATTTTAGTGAATCTATAGATGAAGTTGGGAAGAATTGACTTCTTGACAATATTGAGTCTTCTTATTTATAAATAAGAAATTGTTTAGTTTTTAAAAAAATTTTATTCATCAGAGTTTTGTAGTTTTTCTCATATAGATTCTATATGCACTTTGTTAGAGTTATTTTGGGGGTTGCTAAAGTAAATAGCATCGTGTTTTTAATTTCAAATTCTATTTGTTCATAGATAGCATATAAACAATGACTGACTTTTGTATGTAATGCTTGTATACTACAACTCTGTTATGATTGCTTATTAGTTCCAGGAGAGGTTTTTGTCTGTTTGTTTTTGTCATTTGTTTAATATTTTCTACGTAGATGTTTTCTAGTTTTCCTTCTTCATTTCCAATTTTCATGTCTTTATTTATTTAATTTTTTTAATAGACCTGAATGCCTTGGCTAGAACCTTCAGTACAATGTCAAATAATAGTGGAGAAAGCAGGCATATTTGTCTTGATCCTGATCTTAGAAGGAAAGCATATAGTCTTCACCATAATATATGATGTTACTCGTGGATTTTTCTTGGATGTTCTTTATCAGGTTGAGGAAATTCTCTTCTATAATCCATTTTCTGAGTATTGTTATCTGAAGTGGTGTTGGAATTTGTCAAATGTTCTTTCTGCATTTATTGAGAGGATTGAATAGTTTTTGTTTTTTATCCTATTGATATTATTATGTTAATTGATTATATAAATTTGTTTTCTCTTGTTGAACCTTTGAATACAGTCTTTTAATAGTGTTTGATTTTATTATGTGCCGTTAATTGAAATCAGTTGAATCCTTTCAAGGTTGGCTTTTACAATTTATCTGGGCAGATTCAGAGCATTCTTTACTCAAGGGTTAATTAAGCCTTACTATTGTGGCAGTATGCCTATGAAAATTCTGCTGCTATACCGTATATTGTTTTCTGTTACTTGTGCGACAATCTATTTCCAGTGTTATGTGATATACAGAGATTATCTTTTCTATTCATTTATGATGATTTTTGCCCCAGTCTCAAGTAGTTTCTTCCACACATGTAAACATCAGAAATCAGAGGAAAAAAAATCAGGAGCTCCTCTGCCCATCCTCAAAGCACTCTTTTTGTGTAGTTTCCTCTACCCAGTTCTCTGTTTAGCAGGCGTTATCTGCCTTTGCTTCTCTAGACTCCAACAATGTCTGCAACTTAGGGAGACTGTCACACTCCCTGGTCAGAGTGAGACACAGCCTCCCTGTGCTGCATAAGCCCTCAAACTGCCTCCACAAAATAAGGTAGGCAATTATAAGCCAACTAGTCCCCACGGCCCTAACTGTTGTTTTACATACCTTTTGATTCCTGTTATCCAAAGTCTGAAAAGTATTGCTTCATATATTTTGTCCAGTTTTCTAGGTGTTTAAGACTGGAAAGTAAATATGATTCCCATGACTCCATCTTAGATGAGAGTGATATTTCTCTCCTTATGCAACTACTAATCTATTTATCTAAATCAGTGTGATATGTTGATTATTTGTAATGGATTCCTGCTCTATATAGTGGGTTACAGCACTATTTATAACCACACATAAATTGTTGCATATTTTTCTGGTTGGGTAATCTTCAAGCTGAGTCTGTGATATTTTGACACAACCCCACCATTCTTTGCACAGTTGCTGTCTTGCACAAAAAAAATGCCCCAGGCTCATCTTGCGCCTTTATTTTTTAATTTTGTTTTGTTTCTTCATTCCTTCCTGGAGTCAGAAGTCACATTTCTCTGGAGAGCCCTGACTGGATTTACTGAAGAACAGCATTTCAAAACTAAAATCTAGGTGCTAATCTGTGTTCACTGATCCATATACCATACCGTGCCAGCATTGTATGGCTTCTGGTTATTCAAATTGTATATCTTACATTAAAGTTTCATAGTTTCGTTAAACTTAACTTTTTGCATTTCATGCAAAAGCTTTCCCAAACATTGTAGGCTTCCTTCCTATCATTAATGAAATGTCTTCTTTATATTTAGTTAGTTTGGGGTATATAAATAAATTGCTATCATATATTTAGATTGTAATCAAGTACTTTTCCAAACTCTTATTAATTGTAATTTTCTTATTTTCTTAGATTTTCTAGGTGTTATTTGAAAATAGTAACTTTTGTAACTGTTCCATGACTTACAACTCATAATACTCTTCCATCTCTTAATAATTTTATAACTGAACTGGAAATTAAACATTAAATATATTAGTATTCCATTGAATATTTTTAAAAAATATTTATTTATTTATGAGAGAGAGAGAGAGAGAATGAATGGGGGGAGGGGCAGAAGGAGAGGGACAAGCAGACTCCTCTTGGAGCTGGGAGCCCAATGCAGGGCTGGATCCCAGGACTCTGAGATCATGACCTGAGCTGAAGTCAGATGCTTCACTGACTGAGCCACCCAGGTGCCCCCCGTTGAACATTTAGTATGGATAAGTTGAATAATATTATACTTGAAAATACATTTAATAAGATTTCTTTATAGACTTCTGCTACAAAGATACTCTCTGCACCTTTACAATATTTCATCATCCTCGTGTGTCCTGAAATTTTCTATAGCAAATTGTCCCAGTCTGGTTCTTATTCTACATAATGCAATTCTTCAGAATATTATTAATTAAGCAAGCCAACTAAAAGAAAATCTGCATTAAGTAAAGTCAAATCACCTCTTTACTACAGGGCTCATCAGCACCATTAAAAATCTAATGTGCAGTATGATCCTTGCGGGTTTTGTGTTGCAAATAAGGATAACTGTTGACCTTGAAATACTTTGTTCTGCTTTTCTACTCTTAACAGCTCCCTGAACTGAGATCTGTGGAAAAACCTTTAGAAAACAGTGTTCTCTGACATGGCTGTTCTTTTTTATTCTAATACAAAATTTTGTGCATAACTTTTTTTTTCATTCCTCTTTGAAGAATTGTTTTTATAGTCAGAAAACATTATGTTTTCACTTGTTTCACTTAAATAAAAATTTAATATATGCGCAAATTGGTTATTTTTGTCTATAAAAAAACACGCACTCATACACACATTAATTATGATCTGGAGGTACAGTTAAACATTATAAGGTTATGTTGACGTAACCAGAACAGGTTAGGTGGAGGATGTAATAGATACTAAGAATATTGAAATCTGACCAATGTAACATACTGAAACTGATCTTCAAAACACTTTTATGTATTCATAATATTATACCTTTATGCATATAAGTAATATACATATTAAGTTGGCATTTCATATTTTATGTTCTTGAAAAGAGAGCATTACGCTTAGTTTGAACAGACCTTTAAAATGCAGTAAGATACAATTTTTGTATATCCCAAGGTCTATGATAACTACGTAATTATTTTTACCAATGAATGTAAATTAATGGTTAATCTTGCCACTTCCTGAGTTGGCTTGATTAATTTTACTGAGTCTATATTTTCATCTATGCCCTCTGTGATTTGACCTATATGTTCTCTAAGACCTTTTCTACTTCTGTAAATGCTTATGAATTATTCCTAAATTAAATCTTAAAAATAATTTGCCTTCCTCATGTACCAAATCAAATTGCATGACAATGTGAGAATTTGCTTCAAAACAAATAGGCACTATTCTCCTTTGAACTGTCTGTGATCTTAGACATTTGACGCTGGCTGTATTTGGATGATGCAAATAGCGAAGTCATCTCCTGTTTCTAGGACTATTTTTGGTTTTCTTTCTTGTAGAGAAAGAAAAGGAAAAATAACTTCCCTCACTAAATATCACATTTTATATCTAACCACATAGGGCGTTCAGTCCTGTTGCCATGGGAGCATCTGGCATCTGTTCCGCGTGGATGATCCTGGGAATTGAAACTTTCAGCAGCGAAATGAGTTCCCAAGAACTTCTAGGGCCTTGGTGGATAAGAGTCTAATGAAGATCAGTTTACATTTTTTACACGAGTGTCATTTAAAAAGAAAACAAACCTGAAGTTCGTTAAAGCAGTGGTATCTTAGATTTTGTGGCAATAGTTGCATGTTGCCAAGTCAGTCATTTAAAAATGATACAACTTATTTTCAGCATTGGTTTTATTGCAGCCAGTTAGACTAGTTAAATGCACTTCGTTATTTAGATGTATTCCGAGTGACACATTTTAAATAAATGTTAACTGTTCAACTTTTACTTTGGCTGTCTCTTTTCTGCCTCACATTATAAGGTATCAACAGTGGGGAAGTTCTTTTGAAATGGGTTTTCCTAGTAATAATTTTGAGGTTGTTTTGTTCCTGTCTTTGCATTTTTCCCAAAATACTACTATTTAGAAGATCCTGAAAAATCTTGTATTTTTTAAATTTTTTTAGAGATTATTTATTTATGTATTTGAGAGACAGAGAGAGAGAGCAGGAGAAAGGGCATGAGTTGGGGGAGGGGCAGAGGCAGAGGGTGAAGCAGACTCCCTTAGGAGCAGGGAGCTCAAAGCAAGGGCTCAATTCCAGGACCCCGACGCCGGGATCCATGACCTGAGCTGAAGGCAGATACTTAACCAACTGAGTCTCCTGGGGGCCCCCTGAGAAATCTTTTAGTATCTTGTGAAAAATTTGGGTAAAATGAAAAGCATTTATTTATCTACACAGTGTTATCTGTTAGATAATTAAATTTACATATTCTGTGGGTAGAGATTGAGAAATCATAAGTAATTTACATTTATAATCATACTTTGGTTGCCATTCTTGCTTCTTAATTTTATATTTCTGATTTTGATAAGCTTACAGGTAGTAAGTTACACCTCTATTTTCTTCACTTCCTAATAATGTGTTCCTTGAAATCATTTTATTATATTGTTACATAAAAAATATACTATTTAAATATAGTATATACTATATACTATTTTTTCTCTCCTATGTGAACAATTTATTTAAAAATACAGAATACTGAACATGCTAGCATGTTCATTTATTTGTTCAATGCCTTTGATTCAGCAGGTTATCAAAATTTACTTAAATTATAATTTATAGATCTACTAAATATTTCTCTATTTTACCCTAAAGTAAATTAAACTCAACTGAAACCATAGTTTAATTTACATGAACTTGGAAAACAAAGCATTTTTAAAATATCTTCTTATAAACTAGATTTAGGTTTTAAATCTAGATTTAAATTTAAGTGAGATTTAGATTTCAAAAAGTAAAATATTAGATTTTTTTTTTTATTACCTGCAGCTTAAGTTCTGAAACAAACTCAATTTGAGTAGGCTACTTTTTCTCATTTTCCTCCTCCCACTGCCTATTTTTATCTTGGTCAATAATTAAAAAATATAAAAACTAGAAGAGCTATTGAAAAATTATATAATAGAAAGCCATAATAACACATGCTACCAATTGAAGGCTTAATATTTCTATAAACTCATGTATATTTATGTGTGTGTGTATATATATATATAAATGTAATGCACATATATTTTCTATATAATATATTTTCTATATAATACAATTTCTGCTCTAACTCAGATAAGTTTTAACCACCCTAGGTGTTATGCAGTATAATGGACAATTATCATTTTACTTCTTCCTTAATACTATAATCAGGTTGCTGGACTTATGATCTCATACTTATCTCTTTTCTTTCCCTTCTTGACACAAAGCCAGTATATAAATAGAAATTATACAGAAATTCATAATCAATGAGAAAAACAAGGAGAAGGAAGGCAGTAAAACTGCAATTGCCCATTTGGTCTATGTGTTTATCACATATCTGCACACATTATAGAGCCAATTGCTTAGGAACATTCTGGCCAAAATTTCAGCTTTTTATGTATTTATTTTATTATTATTAATAAACCTGGCACAAAGTATACAGACACATATAGTATATAAGTATATATAATATATATAACATATAAATAATATATATAAATTTTACTATTATATATACAAAGTATATACCTGCTTTTGTATATACATTGGGTGGAATAAGTATTATATATTTTGTACACATATATTTTTGTACACATATATTTTGTAAAAGTATATATAATACATATATAACTTTATTAGTATACAGGAATATTAAGCCTTTTCAATCAGCAGGGTGTTATTATTATGGCTTTACACTGTATAATTTTTCAATATTTCTCCCAGCTTTTTTTTTTTTTTTTTTTGGAGCCCAACGCAGGGTTTGAACTCACAACCCTGAGATCAAGACCTGAGCTGAGATCAAAAGTCTGATGCTCAACAAACTGAAACTTCTAGCTTTTATATTTTTTAGTTATTGATCAAGATAAAAATAGGCAGTTGGAGGAGGAGAATGAGACAAAGTAGCCTACTCAATTTGAGATTGATTCAGAACTTAATCTGGGGATAGTTTAAAAATTAAAACTTAATATTTTACCAGTTGAAATCTTAATCTAATTTAAAACTTAAATCTAAATTTAAAACCTAAATCAAGTTTACAAGAAACTATCTTAAAATGCTTTTGTTTTTTAGGGGAGCCTGGGTGGCTCAGTTGGTTAAGCGTCTGACTTTGGTAACAGCTCAGGTCATGATCTCAGGGTTGTGAGGTCCAGCCCCGTGTGGGCTTCTGCTTTCTCCCTTCCCCCTGCTTGTGCTTGCTTGCCCTCTCTCTCTAAAAAAGAAAAAAAAAAGAGCTTTTGTTTTTCAAGCATGTGTCCTTTCTGTGTTCCTCCTTCCTTGGACTTGCTTAGCCATGGTTTAAACAATAGAAACCTCAGAGACCAAGATATAGCCATTAATTGCTTTTATTTTCAAATGATTTCCCTACTTTTTAATTTTAAGGAGATATCAATAGTTTATGATTTCCTATAAGTTTTATTTTATTTGTTTCTATTTTTTGTCTGCTCTTTTTTTTAGACACCATGCTATTTGCACATGTGTCATCTCAGTTCCGAGCACTCCATATTTACGAAGTTCTCTCTCCCTGTTCCATCTTGCTATTCCTTTCTGCAGGCTCTTTTATTGCTTCCACTTAGATTTTGTACCATCTTTCGACAACTCATCCAAATTTATTATTTCCATTTTCCTCTCAGCATTTTATTTTCTTTTTCCCATCTTTTACTCTTTTATAGTTGGATTTGTAAAGTTTTTATTATAGATGGTTTTGTACATTTCTTCCATACTCAATAGTGGTTATTCTCAAAAGTAAGATTTTTTTCTTCTGATTTAATTCTTTGGTTTGATTGACTTTTTCTCACCACTGTAGTTAGAGAGGTCAATGCGTGCAAAATACAAGACCACGCACAAAGACGCAGACTCGTCCTTGGTTTTTCTTACCCTGTGCTTATTTTCTGTTAGGATCATTTTCTTATATTTTAAGTTGGAGTACTTACTAATACTCATCATTGACTTCTAGGCAGTGGTTTAGTTTATTTAGGAACTGTGATGAGATGGCTTTTCTGTGCTATGTCTCTGTAGGACCTTCACACATACATATGTGTCTCTTTTGAGTGGATAAATTATGAATCATCACTTCTTTTGCATTATGGCAACTTCAGGCTAGGTGTCATAATTAGCAAGAGGAATTTCAGACCTCATTTTCCCTCTCTGCTGACATTATAAGAAGAGTGTACAAACTATCCAGCTATATTCATCTGCCTTGCTTGCAGTCCTGCTGCCTAGTTATCTCAGTATATGTTTGTTCCTGGGGCGCCTGGGTGGCACAGCGGTTAAGCTTCTGCCTTCCCCTCAGGGCGTGATCCCGGCATTATGGGATCGAGCCCCACATCAGGCTCCTCCGCTATGAGCCTGCTTCTTCCTCTCCCACTCCCTCTGCTGTATTCCCTTTCTCGCTGGCTGTCTCTATCTCTGTCGAATAAACAAATAAAAATCTTAAAAAAAAAAGTAAACTCTTCAGTATATGTTTGTTCCAGTATTAACTTGAAGCAGTCAGTAGTTATCCTTTATCAGTGATTGTGAATGGCTACATTACTTCTCATTAGCACCGATCTCAAGGTTCTCCCTACTGCTTACTTCAAAGTGTATGTATAGTATATACTTAGTTCAAAGTGTATATAATATGTAACATGTAAATACGTAACCTTTCCTAGTACATATACTAATAAATATACACTATATATGTAAACATATAGAATTTATAGTATTATACTTTCATATATACATTGCTAAAATGTATTTCATATATTTACTAGTTCTTCACTTTTATAATGTGTTTTTCAAAAAAGGTAAATGAAGCAACTTCATAGATTACTACATAAATCCATGCTTTAAATTCATTTCTTTTCTTTCTTCCTTTTTTTTTCTCTGATGGTCATTTTTATTAAAAGATCAGTGCCATTTTTCTCTTGTTCATTCGGTATCACAACGTGGTTTCGTGTTTATTCTTAATTCATTGGGAAACATTGTCTGGGCTTCAACAACATTTCAGGAGCTGCTTAAACCAGCAAATGCACCCTCAAACTTTCCACTGAAAATGCAGTGATATTGGACAAGAAAAAAAAAAAAAACCCTGTTTCTTTAGTTTTTCAAAATGTCTTTCTTTTAAGAAGTTATTCAGGATGAATTTCTACTCTTTCATCTGATATGCTAATCTGAGTGTTCATTACAGAATATTGTTTATGTACTTTGAAAACTACTTGGGAAGCATTACATGACAGCTGTCTTCTTAATACCCTCACAGAAATTAGTTCTTCTATTTTGGGAAACTATCCCAGTGATCCCAATACAGCTCCATAAATAAATATGTAAATCTATTTCAGAATTATCCACAGACTGTATATTATAGATGTCTGTGACTCAAAGTACTTGCTTACTAAAATATATACCTATACACAATGATAGTATGCAAATGGATTTAACTTGATATAATTAAAGCAATTAAAACTAATGATGCAATAAAAATAAGACAGGTAGATAGACATACATGCAAAACTTATTCACAGTAATAACCATTCTGCGATTAAATTTTCCGCAATAAAGTTAACACTTTCCATTAAAAAACTCCATGTAATTCACTAATTTAAATATTTATGTTATAAAATAAACATCTGCTTGAAATAAAATTCACTTTTACATTTTAACCCTAGTCGACTGAGAAAATTCATTCCTGAAATGAATAAAATAGAAATAGGGACAAATATTAAGAATGCCAAAATTACCATTTTGAATAAGGGTTGAGAAAGTTGTTACATATGAAAAGTCAGTTGTATAAAGTATTACAATAAAGACATTAATGTTCTGTTGTAAATATTATTTTAAATTATTAAGTGATACAATATAACTTGTAAAACACTATTTAATATTTAATTAATTGCTGATTCCTATTTAGGTGGAAGAGAAAATATCTTCTAAATCATTGCTTTTATGGCTTTCTGTTGCAATTGATCAGTATACATAGTGCTAACACTTTCTAGACTACATATTGTGTATATTTATAAATTCATATGTTGTTGAGAAATGATAATATCTGATTATACCTACATCTAAATTGTAGTGAAACTTTTGTCTTTTGGTTAAAGGTACTTCTTTTTGAAATCTAATATTTTGCAAACTTCTGAAGATAATAATCAGCATTCTGATATTACTTTAATGTTATGTTTTATGCTTTTGCTGTGATTTGTAAATTTAGTTTCTCATAATAGCAAAAATAATGTTGTTTAAATGAGATTATTCAAAACTGCATCGTGCAGTCTACTTTTTTAAAATTTTATTATACAGTATAGTGACATGAGTGTTTTAAAACTACATTTTGTGTATTTAAGTATGGTTAATGCAGAATAATTATTAGAATATTAATACAAATGGTGAGTCCTTTAAATAAATGTATAATGTTATGATCAGTTACATTCAGCAAACATAATTAATAAAATAAGTGTGTCTATTAGATGGAAAGTATGATTTACAATTATGTGCAGTTGTCACTTATGATAGCTAAATTCAGTTGTGCTAATTACATTAAATTCCAATTATAAGGTTGTGGAACTGTTTTAGAAAGACAAGTGATATAATAGAACAGGTGTTTGTGAAACACGGCTTTGACTTTCAGGTCAAAAAGCCCGCAGATTTTTAGTTGCATGTTAGAAAAAAACTTTCCTATATCAATATTGGAAAGAAATAGTCCCAAATTATGGGTATGAAGGGTATTAAAACATTCAGAAAAGTGAGAGAGCATTTTGATGCGATTTAGAATAAATTGCAGTGTCCAATTAATCTTTGCAAATAAATTATTTCAATTGGTTTTTCAAACCATTAAAATCAAATCTACATTTTTATATTCAAATATGCTCATGTAAAAGTAAGTATATAGTAATATAATTGATTTTTTATTTAATAATGCTATCAGTGAAGTAGGACAGCATCCACACTTCCAAAGGAAGTATCTTTTTCCAAAGGAAGATGAAATACTTCACATAAAATATCTTCTGATGTGTTCTTTATGGATGTTTTAAATAGTTTGCATGATGTATGCTTTCAGTTTCTCAAAGTTTATATTCTAATTATAGGAGGAAAGATCCAATAGATAATAAAATTATCATGTATTTACATTTTGGTACCCTACGTATTGGTTGAGCCTTCTAATAATTTTCTTTAAGATGTTCAAATTTTTGTCAGATACCAATGTAAATATTATTTATTATTTTAGATTTTTTCCTCATAAAAATGTACTATATATATAGAAAAGAATATAAAAATTACAGAGGTATGAATAAAATATTAGTAGTACTATCCCTACAAAACAACCACTGTCGGTTTTCTTCTGTGTTTCCTTTTATGGTTTATTTTCTCTGGGTTTATTCAACTCATTTATATGAAAAGTGAGATTTTAGTATGACTTGTTCCCTCAAAAAAAGGGGGGATATTTTCCATGATTATAAAAATTTTAATATTAATCTCGTAGTGATTTTATTAAGCGCCAACCTGTTATTTCGAGATCTATTTAGTTTCTTTACTTCAAGATTTCTTTATATCCATAGACAATTTGATGCAAAATATGTTAGTAAAAGTAAAACAATTTTTGAGTCTTTCAAAACTATTGTTATTTTTTAAAAAGATTTATTTATTTATTTGAGAGAGAGAGAGAGCACTCACACGCTTATGAGGAAGCTGGAGAAAGAGAATCTCAAGCAGACTCCCTGCTGAGTGTGGAGCCTGACCCAGGGCTGGATCACATGACCCTGAGATCATGACTCAAGCCGAAATCAAGAGTCAGATGCTCAATCAACTGAGCCATCCAGGTGTCCCTATTCAGTTATTTTTATATAACATCTTGCTTGATTTTATACATATTTTTTTATATTTGTTATATAGAAAAGATATAAGATATGGAATACATATTATAAATTCTGATCAACTCCATTATTTTTTTCAGCAGTGGGAAATGCATTATGCCTTATTGTAGAAATGTAGAATGATACCTTAATGTAGAAAGAAAAAAAAGGAAGTCTCTTAATATCTACTACAAAGATATAATTAAGTCAGTGCCTTTCTTTGATCAGGTGGGGCTTTTCTGGAAGCTATTAAGGTATCATTTATATGTCATCTTGCATTTGCTATTTCAAGGGCAAACTCATATTAAGTGTATAATAAAATTGTAATCTCTTTTATCTTAGCCCTATACAAATTTTAGGGAAACTGCTTAGATATTGCAACATTTTCTAAGTTTGATATGCTTTAGAATTTTGAATGGAACCTTAGATGATTTCTTATTAAGTTTGAAGTTCCAGATAAGTTACATAAGGTACTTTTGGTAATTGAATTGTAATAAGAATCTGATTTATTCCTAGGAAAATGATATGAATACTTTGGGGACAAAATGATAAAATGGTTTTTATTTGCATTTATTCTGAACTAGGTGACTTTTTCTTTCTGTCACCGCAAATATAACTGTAGAAAGCATTTAAAGCATTTTCATCTGCCAAACATAATCTCTATGTACCAAATCATCAGTTGCAACGTGCATGTAAATCACCCAGAGATCTTATTCAAATGAAGACATTATAGGTCTAGGGTAGGGTCTGAGATTTCAGATTTCTAACAAGCTCCCAGGTAATCTTGAGGCTGCCTGAACAACTTCGATTATCAGTATACTCAGGAAATACTTCTTCAATGGCCAGTCCTGATAAGTTTATATCTTTCAGAATAGATATGTCTGTAGCCATTCTGTTTATGTCCTTAAGAAAAATTTGAAAATATAATCCAAAGTCAATTTAAATATTTGCTTCTATAAATATTGTCATTTTGCTGTCTGGAGATAGTATGGCATCCTCCAGTTGGCTTCCACCCATTTCAACAGGTTGACAAATGGTGTCTTCACTACAGAATCTGCTGTTTCTTTCTCTCTTCTGCCGCGTTCTTCAGCTAAATGCAAAATAAAAATTGAGGGGAAGAAGGCTTTAGAATTTGAATTTCAGTGTTTCTACTTTTTGCTTTCATGTTGGAGGAGATTTGTGAGTTACAAACCTACTTTCTTTGCTACAGTAGTTACTATTCTTTCTAGTTTGCTGCAATTAACACTTTCAGTTTTCTTTCAGTGTATGCCTTCGACTCATATATTTTTGATTTCTTCAGTGAAGAGTTTAGCAACATGATACTGACCACAAATAACTATCACTTCAGAAACACTATTTAATTTGCTGATGTTTTACAGCATTTGCTACCTGGGAGAGTTGCTTATCTGTTTCCTTTTTCGCAATTTCCTGACTTGTTCATCTCTCCCACGGAATATGTTAACGGAACGCCTTAACTGGTCTTTCTGCCTCAAATCTCCACCATCTCTTATCCTCTTAAGAAGTGCCACTTGATTTAACTTTTCAAAATGAGTTAGTAACACATGCTACCAAAAATTTTGCCTTGTTTCCAGTCAGAACGACAAATATTTGAGGCCAAAGTATATGGTAGTATAAATAATGTAATCTTTTTCTGGATAAGTATCATTTTTTGGCACACGTATATTTCGTATCTATCTACAATAAACAATACGGCATAACTACTTACTCTTTAAAACGAAACATGATGTTGCCATTCCCTTATATTAGCATTCCCTTACCCTTAACTTAGAGCATGTATAATCAAAAAAATACTTGAAAGAACATTATTTCATGGTAATATGAAACATGTTGTGGAGGAAAAAACATTATCTGAGAAGCACATGAACAGACCTAAGTTAAAATGATAAAGAAAATTTATTCCCAGGATGATCACATTTTCTCCATCTGCTGCATTATATTGTAAACCTGCTTAATTTGGTTTTCAAATGTTAGCTAACAGCTTGTCTAAAGGTTTTCATATTTTCTTTTCATGGTTCAAAATTTGTATGTTGCCTTTTAAAACATATTCTCTGTTTGAAATAATAAAAATAAGCCATTCAATGCTCATCTATATTATAGATTATGTACATTATTTTGTAAATAGGTGTTAAATTTTATGGTATTCTTAGGTTAATATTATAAAAAGTAAGCATATTACTGTATTTTCCTGCAGGCTCTAAATAAAACCAGACCATGAAAACATTCAAAATTACCGTATCATGCATGATATATTTTTAAAAAATTGTCACTTAGTATTAATAATATTTTAAACTTCATTAAGGTTTCAAAAAGGTCTTACTTTGTGAATTTGAGAACGTTTTTAGGATTTTTTTCTTTAACAATAAGACATAAAAGAAAATAGTTGTGTTTTTTAAATACATTTTTCCTTTTTTTTTAAATTTCAGATTTTAGCCAAAGTGATTAAAAGTGTTAAGATAAAATTTCCATATTTATTATGATTTATAGACATTTGTTAGAAATTTATTTTCTTGATTTTATGCATATATAAAGTATAATTTTTAAAAAATGTGATAGTGTTTTGCAAGCTGAGCAGATATTATGCTTCTGGGACCTTTCAAAATTACATCAGTAGAACACACAACAGTTAAATGCTCCCAATATTAATAACTCATATAAAGAAGTTTGTATTATATATTAATAATATTTATAACACTTAATCACTCTTCCTTGCAAATATCACGTCTGAATAAGCATTAGTAAATACAAGAATGGACAATATAAATTTAACTTCCTGAAGTTCTAAAGTTGTCTGTGGTGTTGGAACCCAAATTCACAGGAGAATCGAGTTTTAAACAGCTCACCATTAGAATCACTAGCTCAGAAAATGGCCCTTGAGTTCTTACCATGTGAGGTCATAGGTTATTGCTATCTATAGTCCTGGAAATTTTATTTATGTGGAATGAGAGGATCTGCCTCAAGGAGACAACACAGATTAAATCAACATACAGATAAAGGTGGGTACAGAAACTTTTTCTCGTTAGGACATACTTGGCTAATTTTAAGCACAGTTTCTCTATCTGGTTCTCATACAATTTAGATGTCTTTTTTTCACCCTACAGTTTCCACTGCCAAACATGATTCTTGTCTCACAAGGTGAACAGGGGTGGTCCCTCTTCTTTAGCATGCCATTATTACTAAGTGAAAATTTTTCTGTTTTTCAAAGCTACTACTTTGCACAGAGATTCCACAATTTAAATAAAATGGTTTTTCTCCAATGCTGTCTGTTTAATGACTTCTACCAGTTACTTATCAATTCAGGAATAGATTTTTCCCATTTCTCTGGGTGATAATTTTAACCTGCATGGTTTCGTATTTTAATCAAATGTTTCTCTGTGCTTTATATTTGCATTTCCCAGTTCTGGTATTTCAGAGAAGAGATTTAGCCTCAGTCAATATGCTTAAATAGTAGATACCTGTAAGTCTTAAACTGGCATAGGATTTTAACTCAGCCATCTTAGGGTTCTTATTATCCAATTGTTATGACAGATACGAGAAATAGCATTGGGAAGACATGCTAAGAAGCTGGGACCAGCGGCAGAGCTGCTGTAAAGAGGCATTTAAAACATCTAGATTATGTGGACATCTGGATTTCAAGGAAGCACTCACAGAGGTAGTGGAATACCTGGGAAAAGAAAAATAAGTTAAAAATATAGTAAGATTAAGAGCTTAAAAGGGAAAAGGACTCATTTCCAGGGTCAAGGTAAAATTCGAGAATATTACAAAATGAGATTTTCTTGTACTCCAGAGAGCTAGTGTGAGCTTGGATTTAGGTGAAAATAATCATATATACTGCAAAATTTACTTTTTCAATTTAGGTAGGTTATGGTCTCAACCTGAGATTATAGATGTGGGGAACGATGCCACAAATAATTCTCATAAATCATATAGGATTCAGCTAAAGTGTCGTGTCTTTCAGAAAAAGTTTCCTTACTGCAAAAGATTAGGTTATGTTAGTTTATGAGTTACTTTCATAGCACACAATTTATATTGTTATTTTTGCACTATCCCCAGTTTGTCTGTTGCCTGGCATAGTAGGCACTCAACAGATCTCAATGAATTTGTAAATGAATATACTGGTTTCTATAACGTCAAGGAAGAAATAGCTGAAGAAAAAAAAAACAATGCTTAGAAGTGTTATATGTTGCAAAAAATATATAATTGTATTTGTCAATTAGGAGACTTTAGCTCATCTTAGTAAATTAATTTTAATGAAGTGGGGAAGATACAACTTAAATTTCAATAGGTTGAAAGTAAAAAAGAGGTGATGAACTAGAGAAATGATTTCAAACTATTCTTTCCAGAAACTTCAATATTAGGAGGAGGGAAGTTAGGTAATAATTTAGAGAAGTTTTTTGGATGGATCCAAAAAAAAAAAAAAAAGAGAGAGAGAGAGAGAAAGAGAAGTGTTTAATGAAATAACCATAATAGGAGATGGAATAATTTCCTGTAGAATACAAGAGAAGGCGTGGTACCAAATTCAGGTTATAATTAGCTTTTGTCTTTGGTCAGGTTCCCTAGAAGTAGAACCCAAGACACAGATTTATGTACAAGTGATTCATTTGGGAAACATAAAAGAGAGTAAAAGAAAAAAAGATAAGGAAGAAGTCAAACAAAGTTGTGATTTCAAGTGAAGTTCAGCATTGTCCTAATTCTGCAGGAACCTCTGGAATGAACTCAGAATTTCTCCCTAATCCAGGAAGGAAAGCTGGGCTTTCACACTTCCACATCAGTAAGTCATTGGCTAAGAGTTACCTTAAGGATAAATAAACTCTGAAGGGAAAGCATTTCCATTAGTCCAAGGCTTCAGAGGCTCATGTTAAGTGTAAAGCCTACAGAAACCATGGGATGGGGCACATAAAGGTAAAGGAAATCTGGGAGAACTTATTTGGAAAACTGATGGCGACCACTAAGATTTGGACAGGAGTTTTACTTTTTTTTTTTTTTTTTTGGATATTGGGGGCAGCTTGGCATACATAAGTTTCTCCGGGGTGCAAGAATTTAATGCAGTAAGTTTCTGACAGCTTCTGTTCTCTCAAGGAGGTAAGGTATGACTTCTTCATCTGTTGGAGTAAGAGTAGCTTAAGTGTTTCAAGAAGATCAGATGAAAGACTGAAACTTTAGTGAAATATAATATAATACAATGTAATATATAATACATAAATATACAATATAATATAAGAAGTATGGCTCTTGATATATAAATTGGCTATATATATTGGCTTGACATTATATAGCTCTTGATACACACACACACACATATATATATATAGAGAGAGAGAGAGAGAGAGAGAGAGAGATTCATTAGTAAAATCACAAAACTCCAGGGCTGAGGTCCTGCAATAGAAAATTCAAAAAAATACTAGCAATACAATAAGGCAAGATTCTCTTCTGAGTGATACCACATTGACTAGAGTTAAGAGTGATTCATGCAGGTACACAATTCTAATGTGTTAATTTTCAATAAAAAATGGAAGTGTCACATGGAAAACACATCTTTTCTTTTGTCAGCATGTGTATTGTACTTTCTCCTTGCTTCCATTTATTTGAGGAGACTGAATCATGACTGGAAGGGCTTAAAGTGGTCAGATGGCCTTGCAGATGGATTTAGAATACTTGAAGTACTTGGTTGGATATTGCTAATGATTATGCCCAATGTTTTTCTTTTTTCTTCTTCTTCTTCAATAGGTAACCAACCTTTCCTAAACTTCTGGGTGTCACTCTTTACTGACATTTATTAATACATTCAATTAGGTTCCACTCACATCCATCCCAGCAGGTAGCATTCAGTCTCCTTGCGATGACATTGAATAACTGTGTTCCTACTTACTAATGTAGATTTGAAAGTTTAATTCTGATGACAATAATTAAAAGAAGAGATAATTAAGAGGAAGGAAAGCACTAGCAGAGTGATAAAGGATTGATATAATACATTTCTAGAGGTGATACCTGAGAGAGAACACAATATTGGATAGCTCATCATCTATTCACATTTGCAGGGTATTTTCCAGGAATTTGATAGACATCTTACTTGATGAACACCATTGTCACATGAAGATTGGAGGCAGTGTCATTTTTTAAGTGTAACAGAAATTAGTGCAAGCTTGGGGCAGTCTTTGTGAGGAATGTAAACAACAGGTGAGAAAAAATGGGCAAGGATTTTAAACTGAGTAAAGTTAAGGATTTTACTTAGGAGTGTCCCTGGAGATATGACTGGGCAAGTTTTGGGATGTTAAACAGGGCAAGAAAAATAAGGTAATAAGTAATAAGTAATCTGAAGGTGGAAAACTGGTTCGATAAGCAAATTCGTGACTCCAGGAGAACACAAATTGACATAGAACAAAATAACTTTTGTGAGACTAGAATTAGAAGTATGAGAGAAGTTTCTGTAAGGTTAATGAAATAGGGGATAGTGATAAGAGAGAAGAGTATTGGAACTTAAGATTTCAGAGTTGTTGAAAGTATGAACAATGCTGTGTATTAGCAATGATTGCTTGAATTGATTAGAGAGGAAAACAATTGGTTTTTAAAAGTTAATGTTAGGGGCGCTTCAGTGGCTCAGTCGGTTAAGTGTCTGCCTTCAGCTCAGGTCATGATGTCAGGGTTTTGGGATTGAGCCCTGCATCGGGCTGCCTGCTAAGCAGGGAATCTGTTTCTCCCTCTCCCTGGGCCCCTTCTCCCACTTGGGAGCTCTCTCTCTCTTTCTCACGTAAGTAAATAAAATAGATAGATAAATAAACAAAAAAACAAACAAATAAAATCTTTAAAAAAATAAAAGTTAATGTTAGCATAAATATCATGGAACATTACTCAGTAATAAAAAGGAAAGCCCTATTGATGTATGCAACCAGCAGGATGAATCTTTAAAAAATTATATTGATTGAGAAAACTCAATGACAAAAGCTTACATAATGAATGATTCCACTTATATGATATTCATGAAATGACATAGAAATAGAGAATAGAATCGTTGTTGCCAGAGAGAAGGACAGGTGTATGAAGTGAGGAGGCTTGGAAGGAAGTGGTTCTGGCTAAAATAGGGAGACATGAAGGATCTTTGTAGTGGTGAAAATGCTCTGTATCCTGGTTGTATCAACGTTAACATCCAATTCCTGTTATTAGACTATAATTTTGCTAGATAATTACTAGTGGGGGTAAATGAGTAAAGGGTATGAAGAATTGTTCTCTATTATTCTTACAACCTAATATAATTCTACAGTTATCCCAAAAATAATTAACAAAAAGTTTAATGTTATACTTTTTAAGTTTATGTACACATGTGTAATACATTGAAAAAAGGTTAGTAAAAAGGATGTAGGGTTAGGTGAGCAATAGTCTAAAAGAACACAGGCAAGTGATCCAGATTTGGGAGACCAGAATAACTAAGCAAATGGAGCATCACTGCTTGAAGATATTTGAAAGTAGATGAAAAAGAATTAGCTTTCAATACCCATGGGTAAGCAATAAGCATACCATTTTCTTGTTCTTATTACCTGGTTGGAAAAAGGAATATTCTTTACCTATGAATGCTTTAAGGAAATTCATGTTATGCTGAAAGAGTTAGGAGATAGTGAAGAAATATTAAGAGCAATGCTTACAGATGAAATGAAGGAGTTGTTTTATTTTAAGAAGGTACAAATGGCACAGCAGAAAAGTTTGAGAAATAAACCAGTGATAAAAGTTTCATTACAAAGAGTGAAGGTAAGGCATGGTGAAAGAGAAAGAACTGCATGCGGCTGACTGTATAAAAAAGTATATGGGCATTTCATCAAAACGTCTGATTACATCAGTCCTAAAGCCTACAGAAATCTCCAGCTTCTGCCAAACTTGCAATGATGAAGAAAACTGACTGATTGAGATAAGTGAGAATTATAGTAACAACAGTATTATAATCAGGGATTAGTAAAGAGTTTCTTATGATGTAAAATGAGTCATCAAAATGCAAGAAAATTAGAGGACTGGTATGTAGATTATAGGGCCATCTGCTGAAAAGTATAGGTTTATTTTCTTTATCATGGATGCATATGCTTTTGAAATTTGCCATTGCAATACATCTGAAATTTTTATATGACGCGTGTACACACATACATGGGCACACGTGCGGGCGCGCACACACACACACTTCCGATGATGAAAATGTCTTTGCATTTAAAATGAAGTATTTTCCCCCTTAAAAATTAATGAATGATTTGGTCTTTTGTAGAACAGTACACTTGGGACAATTTCTATTAAGAGACCTAGAGTGGAAAATTTGTTGAAAATAGTTGTATAACACTAAAAGAACACACATTTTAATGGTGGGCATATTAAACTGTAATTCACAATCTTGTGCATATACGTGTAGGCTCATATGCATTATACACATCATATACATTTCACATTTGATCTATAGACATGGACACACACGTGAGTTATTATTTTTCAATTTTGGTCTTTGAACCAGCCATTACTGTGCCAAAGTGAAAACAAAACCCTTACCATTCATGAAAATCAGGAAGATCAGCTTTTCTATGATAGGTTTCTGTAACTCCCCTCACCATATGTTCAATATTTACACAAAATGATTTTCTGGTTCTAGAGACTGCTCCTCTGAGCTTCCTTCCTGTTGCTGGGGTGGGAATTCAAGTGTTATCCATTTGAGGCTCAGCAATTTCTCTACTGTGGTAGTAAGTGACCAGGTAACAATATATAATGCTACTTCCAGCGATGCTGGAAATCTAGTGGAGATACAGAGACCAGGATAACCTGGAGTTTCCCCCTGCTTTCTGCTACTGCTCCTTCCAGCACTTGAAAACCCTGTCACCGCTCATTGCAGACGCTTACACTGGTGATAGCTCTAGAACAAGTCTTCCTTGTCAAAATCCTTGTTTGAAGTTACAGCATTTTTGATTCACTTATGTGACTTCTGGAGGTTCAAATAAATTTTTGTCAAGAAAGACACTGAATTTTAAAAGAGGTGAATGCAAACCTGTTTTCAGTGCTTAGAAGTGGTAAACAATCTTTCCTGTCAACATGTTTCTTTGTTGTTAGACAAGTTTTTCTCAAAAGTAGTTAAAGTTGTAAACCTGCTATTCTATGACAGATATGCATATGGTTATCTTGCTCAAAGGAGATAAACATCTGCTATCCCCCAAGTCATAAATATGTTGGAAAGTACCACAATATTTGGGACAATTTGATAAGGAGAAATTTCTAAACAACTGATATTGCTTTATTTAGTAGAATATTTGTAGTGATTGTGTAAGTCTGCAAGTCACTAGGATTTAGTTGTTATTAGTTATTCTTTCCTTAAAGAAATAAAATTAATTTAATACCATAATACAATACATAATGTTGCCCTAAGGTGTGGAAAATCATAAGAACAGAGATTTGAAAATTGCAAGGAAAGCAACTTCTGAAATGTTATCATATTGATGGAGTACATTCGTAGAAAACAAAGCAGAAATGCAAATGTGTCTTTCCATGCTTGCCGTTCCCATCCTATCTTGTACTTCACCTTTATTTTATCACTTTGCCATCTCTTCTGCATTCAATCTCAAGAGAAGTATATTTAGTATACAATCTGATTATTTTTTTTCTTCCTTCATGTGTCTAACTTTCCCTGGCTTTTTAAATCTTGGCAGCCCAATATCTTAAGTTCTTTATGGATTAATCACAAATATTATTTAATGAATATTTGGGAGACCTGATGAGGATAATGTCCCAAGGTGACCTTCGATTTTGAAGATAACATTGCATCAATAATTTTTTATAAAAAAGCTAAACAATCGATTTAGATTCTACTTATTTTAAGAACCATTATATTTGTTTTATTGAAACTTCTTCAACTCCAAATTTTAATTTTCACATGGTAAAATGTAATTAAGAAAACTAAAAAAATGTTTTGTAATGCTTATACCTATTCAATAAGGCTGTGATAAATAATGTTTACAATCCTAAATCAAAAGTAAACTTTTCATTGCCTTAATTCTGGTACTTAGTCTTAGGGTATTAAGTACAATTATAAAAGACTTGAACTGTGCATCCACAAAAGCCAGTAATCATTTCACATGAATTATGTTTTTCTCAGCTTATTATTACGCCACAGATTGATTTTATTTCTTAAATTAAAAGGCACGATTTTTGTTCTGTTGCACAATATGCTCCTGAGTGAGATGAAAAATCCATTCAAAGACACATTTAAGAATAGGTCATAGGATACATATGTTTAAAAATGTTTAAAAAGAACAGTAAGATGTATATAAGAGGTAGCCAATCATTATTAGTTATCATTTTCTTCAGTTTTCATTTATACAATTATTCACTTAGCTTTCAAGCATGTAAAATAGGATTTCAATTCCTACTTGCTGCACACCACTTAATTTCGGACAAATCAGGTATAAATGAAAAATCCATGAAAATCAATGTTGACTTAAAATTGTTTCCAGTAATATAATAAGAAATCCATAAAATAAAGGTTAGTTTTATTAATGTCTTTAAATGGATGTGTTTCAATCCTGAATCGGCCATAAATCAGCAATAGGGCTCAGAGAGGTCACACGATCTGCCTTCGATAGTTGCTTCATCTGTAAAATAAGGATAGAGCAGTATTATGAATTACAATATTGTAAAGATCTTACTGGATCATTTATATGAAGCTCTTAATATAGTTCATAGTACACATTTTTAAAATAATGAATGATAGATATTTTTATAACTAACCTAATTATTATAATTATTATATATTAAAACAAGAAACAGTTTAAATTTTTTAAAAATATTTAAATATTGATGTTGATGGATATTGTATTGTAATTTGCTAGATTTCTGTTATACTCATATTTAGAGGTAGTAACACATTGCCCAAGAGTTAAGAGCATGGACTTGATAAAAGACTGAATGGGTTCAAAATTATGGCCATGACAATTTATTTCACCTCTTTTCCTTAGTTCCTTGACCTGTGTAAAATTAGAATAGTAATTATACCTATGGTATTTGTTTCTGAGGTTTACCTTAAAGTAGTAAAGGTATACAATTAATAGATACAGATATTTATGATACGATTTTTTATCCTATGTGTTATTCCTCAAGATTTTACTATTTTAGTTCCATCAAAAGGATCTTTACTAGAGAAATTTGAAGTGAAAAAATGAGTTACTGTCTTTTAAAACCTGAGGTCACTATTCTTGATCAATATGTGTTCAGAAGAGACATTGAAATAGCAAATGGATATACTGCTGTTTTCACTACAAATGGATCATAGAAAAGATTTTGCCAGAGTAACGGCAGACGAGATCCTAGCAAGTATATATAAATTCCCTTCAGCATTTCTGTTGTCAGTGTGAAGTCTGCTTAAGTGCACAATTTCATGGTTGACTAGTCATTGTCCTTGGTTGAATTTATTTTCAGTGATGGTTAAAAGATCATTGGTTTTTCCAGTTGATGCTCAGCAGTCATAAATCTATATGGAAAATACCTATTCTAGTGAGGTCTTAAACTTTAGATTACATATGTATCTTTAAGTCAAGAGCTCAGCAATCCTAAATGCATTAATATTGCATAATTGAACTTGAAAATTTTCTTCTCAATCACTAACAAAAGACTGATTCTCTGTTCAAAAAATAACTTCTCAAATAAATGATGTGTTTGAATCTACACACCATAGAAATAAATAATATAAGATGAAAATTAACTTCTTCACAATGAAGATACAAAATGTGTTAGGCTAAGTTTGTTTTAAATAAACAGTCTTAAATATTCTATAAATTCTCTTTATTGCTTTCAGAGCTCACCTTTTGACAAGAGACATTAATATTCTCAGAGCTTTGTTGCTCATGATTTTGTTATTGTACTAACAGTGCAAAAACATTCAAGAAATATTGATATTAGAGTAAATCAAAATCAAAGAAACAAAATGCCCAGATCGATTTTCATCTCTATGTCAGAGAAATCATATTTGTGATGCATAAATTAAAAAGTGAGTTATGTGTATCATGCTGTGAACTGTATTTTCCCCTAAAATGTATGTACTTAACTCCACTGAGAAAAGTTTACTTCTTGTATGTTTATGCAAATAACTAATTTATTTTGTTTACCTCTGAAAAATGTACAGACAAGTATTTGATTCAGAATTTTAATCTTTTAGGTTTTCTTCTTTGTCAGCCGATGACTCAGCCAGTAAGAATTATGAATATTTCTCAGCATTTGTAAGATAAATGATTTGAAATAAAGCATTCATTACTTTAAAAGACACAAATCAATTGTAAAGAATCCTTTTTAGATAATAGTCTTTTCCAGCACATAAGATAAAGAAGCTTGTTAATTGCTATTCCCCTGGTGTTTAGAAAACCCAACTGAGACTCATGTCTGAGTTGGTATATTAGTTATCTGTTGCCGCATAACAAATTCCCGCAAAACTTGGTAGCTAAAAACAGCATATATAACCATGTTATCATAGTTTCAGTGGATCAGGAATTTGGATGTGGCTAAGATGGTAGTTCTAACTCAAGGCATTTTATATGGTTGTAGTTAAGATGTTGGCAGGAGCTACAGTTATCTGAAGATATAAAGAGCCACCCTCACTTGGTCTTGGCAGGAAGACACTGTTCCTTCTTTACTGTTGGTCAGTGTCCTCCTTAAATCTCTGCTATGCAGGTCTCTTCAGAGGCAGCTTAAATGTATTCATGGCATGGTTATTGCTTTCTCCAGAGAAAGTGATGTGAAATAGAGAGCAAAGAGAAGCCACAATGGCTTATGGGACCTCGACTTCTAAGCTACGAACCATCATGTCTGCTTTATACCATTTATTAGAAGCAAGTGACCACGTTAAGTCCCCACGCAGGGAGAGGGAATTAGGTTCTACCTGTTGAGAGCTAAAGCATCAAAGTATCTATAAACATGTTAAAATAAAGAGTGTCTTCTTTCTAGCCACAGATTCTTTTTTTTTTCTTTTACTGTAGTTGACACATAATATTATGTTAGTTTCAGGTGTACAACATAATGATTCAACAAGTGTAAACAGTATGCTATGCTCACAAGTGTAGTCACCATCTGTCACCATACAATGTTTTTACAATATCATTGACTGTATTCTTTATACGAACCATAGATTATTTCTGTTTCTCTTGTATACAAAAGATATTCATCCCCTCAAAAAGCCTCTACTAGTTTTATTCGATTATAAAACCAGCTAGAACTTCAGAATCTTGACATCTACATAGAGATGGAGCTCATCACATGTTGGTCCTTAAGTATATCTCCTTGATTTAGGTTCCTCTTGATTTCAAGACCAATGAAATAAAGATTCACATTATTGTGCCTTCATAGCCCCAACATACAATTGTGGGACAGGCGTAGTATAACAGACACAGAAAACTCTGTTCCAAAGAGGGGGGCAAACAGGAGGCACATGGCAGCCACACCATATTGTGTGTGTGTGTGTTTGTGTGTGAAAGAGAAAGATAGATTGAGAGAGATCACAGACCTAAAGGCTAAACCTAAAGGTATTAAACTTCTGGAAAAAAACATATAATAAAATATTTGAAATTTAGAATCTTGGTTAGGTAAAATTTTATACGATGATGTCAAAAGCATGATATGTCTATAAGGTAAAAATTTGATAAGTGAACATCAATATTAAAAACTTTTATAAGCCCTTGACTAGGAGAAAATATTTGCAAACCATACATCTGAAAAAGAACTTGTTTTTAGTAGGAAAACAATCAACTCAATAAAAAAATATGTAAAGATTCTAGCCGACATTTAACTAAAAAGTAGTATAAATGGTAAGTAAGCAGATTAAAAGGTATTTGAAATCAATATTCATAATCATATATTGAATTCATAAATCAAAAGCAAAATTACATATCCTCATACTCCTATCTGAGGGGCTAAATGGAAATAAAATAAAACAAAACAAAACAAACAAAACAAAACAAAAAGCATGGCAGCACGAAGTGCTTCCAGGATTCAGGGAAACTGAATCTCTCATTCATAACTGGTAGGAATGTAACATGGTATAGCCAGAGGGGAAAAAATGTAGCATTTTATTTTAAAGTTAAGCATTCACCATCACAAAACTCAGCAATTCTAACTTGGTAGAATTTCTGTATGGGAAGTAAAAGCTTTTGATCACACAAAAACCTATGTATGAATGCTTATATTGGTTCTGCTCATAACTGCCCCAAACTGAAAAGAACCCAAAGTCTATTAACTGGTGAATGAATGAGTAACCTGTCGTATACCCGTAAGATAGAATACTGCTCAGCATTAGAAATGAATTAACTACTGATATAAGTAAGACTGTGAGTTAAGTTCCAATGAATTATACTAAGTGAAAGAAACCAGAGCCCCAAAATCATACACTCTGTGATCAAATATACATGGCATTTCAGAAAGGCAACATAACAGGGACAAACAGATCAGTGGTTACAAAAGGTCACAGTTAGGGGAGTTGTCTATAAAGTTGCCCAAAGGGCAATTAAGGAGTGCACTTGCTTTGATGAGAATCAAATTTTGTATGGAGGTATTGAATCACTATATTGTACACCTGAACCTAATATTACACTGTATGTTAACTAACTAGAATTTAAACAAAAACTAAAAAAACAAAATAAAATTGCCCAAGGGGATTTTTTTTTTTTTTGGAGGGATGGAACTTTCCTATATTTGATTTTGGTCTTGCCTACATTAATGTGTATTTCTTCCAAAACCCACAGAACTGTAGCTTAAAATGAGTCAATTTTACATTATGTAAATTATTCACCAATAATTAAAAAAAGAAACTAAAGAAAGAATGAAGAGGGGAAAATTGCTGAAAAAAATTGTTCTCTGTTTATAAATCAGGTTGCAGTTAATGGGAGACTTGAGACTTTACCTCCAGTGAATTAAAGAACTGCAAATGTGGAAGCTGAGAAATTCTGGGTCAGCGATATTTTATTTAAAAAATTAATAAGGGCTACGATACTACAGTCTTATCAAGGGTATATCTTTATATGGAATTCCTGATTATGCTTGTTCATAAGACTGAATGGAGTTAACCTACTTTTGTACTGAACAGATATGCATACTTTTCTGGTCATCTCTACTCTCCTGTATTCTCATCCTCAAATATTCTGGGGCAATTTTCCATGAGCCTTCCATCAGCAATTCTTCTACCCCTTTTCATCCTCAGAGTATCCCTTGAAATTCCCATTTAAAATAAAACACCCCTTTGGGGGGCTCCTGGGTGGCGCAGTTGTTAAGCATCTGCCTTGGGCTCAGGGCATGATCCCAGCGTTCTGGTATCGAGCTCCACATCGGGCTCCTCCGCTAGGAGCCTGCTTCTTCCTCTCCCACTCCCCTGCTGTGTTCCCTCTCTCACTGGCTGTCTCTTGTCAAATAAATAAATAAAATCTTTAAAAATAAATAAATAAATAAAACACCCCCTGTGTAAATCATACCTAGCTTTATACTGAGGATACCTCTCACAGGGAGAATTCTCTTTATTTCGCAAAGCTCATAGCAATGAACAGGACCATCTCTACCTTGTACCTCCTCATCTCTGACATTAGATGACCTCTGGTGTGAAGCATCTATTTCAAAATTGCACTCCCTGCTCCTCCTTCGCCGGATGTTCATGAGTCTGTGACCGTTTTGAAACTGCGATGTAGCTTTCCCGAAATAAAGAAAAATAATGTCAAGCAGTTGAACTCTGACCTTAAGAATAAATGTTTTAAAACTATAAAAAAAAAAAAATCGGGGCACCTGGGTGGCTCAGTTG